>NW_020524462.1:0-28626 GCF_003368295.1 Carassius auratus
TTTTTTCTAAAGAAAAAAGGGGTAAAAAAAATCATTTCAAATTTCCATTTTTTCCTTTAAAGGATAGCAGTAAGCAACTGAATTATAACTAGCATTGTTTGAAAATGCTAAAGAAAAATGTATTCACACATAAAAATAAAAAAACACATACTTTTAAGACAGAAGCATTTTTTGACATTCTTTGAGGTTTTTTATGTCTTGAAACCTTCATTAATTCATGATGTGTTGTTTTTCCCATACTCTCTAATTCTAAATCCAGTTGAGCAGTTCTTCTCCTCCTGATTTTTGACAACAACCACACGGACATTTTGATACCACAACTATTTTGATAATAAAATCTAGTGTATGCTGTACATTATTCTGCAACAAATTGAAGGTTCAAAGCCTGAGCATGTGTGGTTCTTGCAGTACTTTAAGACACAATGATTTGTGTTTTGCAAATCCAGCAACTTTTTTTTTTTTTTTAACCACTCATGAAATGGCCGGTGCTGGGTAAAGTTACTTTTAAAAGTAATGCATTACAATATTGAGTTATTCCCTAAAAAACGAATTACGTTACTTAGTTACTTTTTATGGAACGTAATGTGTTACATTGCTTGTTTGTTTTTAATATAAAAATATATTTTGCAAATGTAAAAGCCCTTTTCACAACAGAAGTGAAATGAATGTGCCTCAGGCTGAAGGAAATGTAAATTCACATCCATACAGTAGAGGACGCAGCTCAGACAAATTGAATGAAGAATATGACGCAGGAGATCAAGAAGTTCAACACTATTCAGTAATAACAAAAATGTAAACTTTTTAGTATGGTTGAATTGGATCATAGAATGTCAGTAGTAAAGACATTGGTTAATAAAATGGGGTTTTCACACCTATTTTAGAAGCCCTGAGAAATTTGAAGCAATGTTCCACCTGGAAAAGTTACACACTTGTTGTTGCATAATAATCATTCAGCCTGCATCAGCACTGATATTACTGAGAACTCAACATATGCCTCTGAGTATATAAAAGCAGCTCTTCCTGAAAGAGACCTACAGTAGAGATCATTCCCAGAACAGGAGAACATGAGACTCTATCTAGCAGTCTTTGCGCTCTTGGCAGCAGTTCACTGCGAGGAGCTCTTTAGTGGGTAAGTTCAGATACTTTTTTTTTCTTAATTCAATTACCATATGTCAGCCTTTGTTTCTTGTTCATAATGTATAATTGTCTTATTTTCTTTCTTAATAGAGACCAAGTTTCTCAGAATCCATGCCGAATCTGAAAGCCACATTCATGCTTTGAAGGAGCTGGAAGAGGACGTGGAAATCTGGGGTATGACTGTTTTATATCGGCTGACATATTTCAGTTTTCACTTGAACACTGACAGTTTTTATTGCTCATATATATGTATGATCCTCTAGCTGGATTTCTGGACTCATGGGTTCTCAACTGAACGGCCTGTTGACATCCGTGTGCCTCAGTCCAGTCTGTATGCTGTCAAGGACTTCCTCAAGAAAAACAACATCCCTTTCACTGTCATGATCAACGATGTGCAGGTGAGTAAAACACAGATCAAAAACATGAACTGAAATGATCAGCCTGTGCAAAATGTATCAATCAAATCAATATCACTGGTAATTACAAAGCTATTTCGAATTTTCATTTTGTCCCAGAATATAAGCTGTGAATAACGCAAATAAAACTGTAGCCTACAATGTTTTTCTGTGTCTCAGGATCTTTTGGACAAGGAGAAAGCAGAGATGGTTGGTAATGCAAAGATGGAGCGCAACACCAAGAGTTTCAACTTTGCTGCTTATCATGACCTGGAGACTGTACGAACATGGACTAGAATTTTTTTTGCATTATATAAAAAAGATGACAAGCTTTTCTAAACATCAACAAATGTCATAATATTTTATTCACTTCAGCTATATAGTTTTATGGACACCCTTGTTGCAAGTCACCCTAACCTGATCTCTAAAGTGCACATTGGCAACTCCTATGAGAACCGTCCCATGTATGCCCTGAAGGTAAGTTCTGATACAGTTCAGATTATGTGATTGTGAACACGGGTTTTGTTTAATCTACTTAAACTGATTCCAGTTCAGCACAGGTGGTGTGAGTAGACCAGCGATCTGGGTTGATGCTGGAATCCACTCCAGGGAGTGGGTTACTCAGGCTTCTGCTGCGTGGATTGCCAACAAGGTAAGATTAATTAAAAAATGTGATAAAAAAAAAATATATTTTTCAATTTGTGGAATAATGGTCTTTTCTGCTTTAGATTGCATCAGACTATGGGGTTGATCCCTCCGTGACCTCTGTCCTTGGTCAAATGGATATCTACTTGATGATTGTGACAAACCCTGATGGATATGTTTTTACTCACACAAATGTAGGTGACCTGCTGGTGAACTAACTTGTTGGTAGCGTTTTGTTTTAGTAAATATCCAGGCTCCTGAGCAATCACACCCACATAAATTTAAATAAATAATACTAAATAATACCAAAATAAATTTACTATTAATGACCATAAAAAAAGTAAGTTATGAAATACATTTTATTTTAAATGTTTTTCTAAGATAAACATTAAATTAATCTTAATCTTAATAAGGATTAAATAATTTTGTAAGAAGTGGTACCAAAAAATAAACCAAATTCTGAGATCTTGACATGCACATTTTTAAGACCTTTCATACATTAATTATTGTTCCAAAAATCACTCAATGTAACATTCAAAAACATGCAGCGAACATGCATTAAAATGTTCTCTACATTCAGAACCGTATGTGGCGTAAAACTCGCTCCGTGAACTCTGGCTCCTCCTGCCGTGGTGCTGATCCCAACAGGAACTGGGATGCTGGTTTTGGTGGTATGTAGATATCATCATTGTCTTGTTGCAATAGTACACAATATACAGTAACTGTAGACATGTTCTGCCAGGTCCCGGAGCCAGCAAGGACCCCTGTTCCGAGTCCTACCATGGGCCCTTTGCCAACTCAGAGGTTGAAGTGAAAAACGTTGTTGACTTCATCACGGGCCATGGCAATTTCAAATCCTTCATCTCCATGCACTCTTACTCCCAACTCTTAATGTATCCCTATGGTTACACATGCACAGACGTTCCTGATAAGTCTGAGCTTGTAAGTCAAGTCATATCCATTTACATTTTTTATAATCTGGTCTGTTTTATATCATCGCATTTTCAGATGTGTTAATTATTTATTTTTTGTATTTTCTTGTTAATATTTTGTGTTGTTGTTTTCATTTATTGTAGCATTCTGTGGGTACAGCTGCGATCGAAGAACTCACCTCCCTCTATAACACCAGATACCAAGTTGGAAGCATCTGTAAAATTATCTGTAAGTAGACTGCATGCTCTGTTTGAGTGCCAATGGCTTTTGACTGTTTTCTGATTGTGATACTGGCCTGTTATATTTACAGACCAAGCAAGTGGTGGAAGCATCGATTGGACCTACAATATTGGCATCAAATATTCCTTTGCCTTTGAATTGCGTGATACAGGCTTCTACGGTTTCCTGCTGCCTGCCAACCAGATCATCCCCACTGCAGAGGAGACCTGGCTCGGTCTCAAATACATTATGCAATATGTTCGTAATCACCCTTATTGAGAGAAATGTATTGAAGGTTCAATAAAGGTCTCTTGACACCGGTTTCTGGAATAGTTATTTTGAATAAAAACATGAAAACATTTGGTGAAAAAATATGACCCTTTCACAATTAT
The DNA here is from genome assembly GCF_003368295.1 of Carassius auratus. Taxonomy (NCBI): domain Eukaryota; kingdom Metazoa; phylum Chordata; class Actinopteri; order Cypriniformes; family Cyprinidae; genus Carassius; species Carassius auratus. Next base: position 3,722 of record NW_020524462.1, read on the forward strand.
TTTATTACTATTTTGCCTCACAGTGTAGTTTTAAAAATACATCGATTTATTTTATTGTATGTTTTAAATCAAAAACGTATTTTATGATTATTTTAGAATACATTGTTTTATATCAAGATAGTCTGGGGCAAGATACAAATGTCAGAATGTGCATTTACATGTACATTTATAAATTATTTTATTATAAAACTTTAAATTGTAATCTGAATTAATCCTAGATGTATATTTAAGATATTTTTATTTTTGGAAGAATTAAGTTCTTCTAAAAAATTTTTTTTCTTTGAGGCGATTTTCGAATCAGCAGATTCGGCAGTATGACCATAGATTAGACTGTATAGAGTATGACGCAGTTTTCCCGCCGTGACCTTTTCTCCTGTCAGCAGCTTTCATTGAGTAAAGCCGTTATCTGGCTCATCCACAAATGAAACATGGGTTTCTTAAAACAATTAGACGTCGAAAATTTTAAGTCCTGGCGAGGAAAACAAACTATCGGCCCTTTTAAAAGGTTTAATTGCATAATTGGCACTAATGGATCAGGTAAGTTGGTAATTAAGCTAATTTGCGTGGCTAATCTTATAAAACCGTTCGCTACTGTATATCGTTAGCACAGAATTAATCAACTTATTAGTAAATGTGCTAATAACCTACATTATGTAGATGGTTAACGTGCTACATAAATTTACGCATTTGAAGAAAAATGTTCTTGAGTGGGAAAGATTGCAATGAAATAAATTTTTAAAAATATTAATGGCGCCAAAACGTCGTGTTGCGCACTAAAGCCGTTTATAAGAAATATAAGGAATATAAGATGCAGCATATATATATATATATATATATATATATATATATATATATATATAGTTTTGTATTTTATACTGGGCAAGTAAAATAAATCAAGAAAACCACATAAATACCTTATCTTCTCATACCATCAGTGTACCACGTTACCACCACTGTTTATTAAGTGTAATAGCAGCGAAAATCTTTAGGAGGCATCCTCAGTATTGATTGCAATTATTGATTCTTGTTATTTCAAGGCAAATCTAATGTCATGGATGCTCTTGGATTTGTGATGGGAGAGAGAGCAGTAAATCTTCGTGTCAGACACACAAGAGATCTCATCCATGGTGCCCACATCGGCAAACCCTCGTCCACCTTCGCCAGCGTGAGCATGATATACTGTGGAGACAATGATGAAGAAATTATCTTCACCAGGCGCATTTCAGGTGAGTGTGATTGAGCTCAAGCTAAAACATACGATGAATCATATTTAATTGTTTTTGTGGTTATGATTTTTTTGTTTTTTAATAGGGGAATCTTCTGAGTATCGTGTGAATGGTAGACAGGTCACTTTGGCAAAGTACACTGGAGAGCTGGAGAAGATTGGCATCGTGGTGAAAGCAAAGAATTGTCTGGTGTATCAGGTGCTTCAGTGGTCAAGAAATGCTGTAGCATTTATTTATTGGTGTTTATGGTAATTTATAATGTTAATATATATTCTTACACTGATCACCAGGGTGCTGTTGAGTCAATTGCCATGATGAATTCTAAAGAACGAACAAAGATGTTTGAACGAATCAGCAGCTCTGGAGAGCTGAGCGCTGAGTATGATGCCAAGCTGGTGGCCCTGCAGAAAGCCAAAGAGGACACCCAGTTCCACTTTAACAGGAAGAAAGCAGCTACAGCTGAGAAGAAACAAGTCTTCAAAGATAAAACTGAGGTACTAAACTAAAGGCCTGTCAGATGTCAATATGTTTACATCCTCTTGACAATGTATTTGTTTCGATCTTGTCAGGCGGAAAAATATCAGGCGCTGGTGGATGAACTCAGAGAAAACAAACTCCAGCTGAACCTCTTTCAGCTTTTCCACAATGAGAAAAAGATAGACGCACAGTCAGAATCACTGCGGGTCGTGCAGGATGCTGCAGCACAGCAGAAGAACAGCCTGGACGTCTATGAACAATCTGTGAAGGCTCAGAAGAAAGAACATGGGCGCGTGAATCGAGAACTTCAGCAGTTGGAGAAGGAGATCAGGTTTGAGTTACCAGCAATGCATTTTGACTGGTAGTGTCTTTAAAGTTTTTTTTAAATAATACATAATTTAGATCATTTTTTTTTTAAATGTAGCCTATACATTTACATTTTTATATATAAAAAAAAAAAATTATGTATATTAACACACAAATAAGATTTTCAAAAAACAAGTTTTTTCATTGTGTTTTCCAATAAATCTCAATCAAACTGAACCAAAATGTATATATAATTAGTCTCACTGTATAATGTTTCTCCCAGATCTCAGGAGCAGATTCTCAATCAGCAGAGGCCTCAGTACATCAAAGCTAAAGTGAACACCTCCCATCACGAGCAAAAAGTGGAAGAGGCCTGCATATCGCTTCAGAAGAACCAAAGTCAGAAAGCCAAAAAGGAGCAGGAGCTGCAGGAGTTAAGGAGCGAGCTGGCTGAGCTGGAGATGACCTGGAAGACCTCCGAGAGACAGATGGAGGAAGAGGCGGCTCAAAGAGGAGATGGAGTGCAGCTAGAGGAGAGCCAGGTTAAAATTAGGGATGCACCGATGTATCTGCTGCCAATAATTATATGCCAATTTTTTATTATTTTATAGCCATTGGCATATTGGAAAGAGCATGAAAAGGGCCAATACTGATGGTTTATTAATTGACTGCATGGAGACAATGAGTTGCATGTCTGTTGCGCAATACAACGTTTTTCTCTGGGCAAAATAATTATAACCAAAATAAAATCTGTACAGAATTAAGTTTGTCAGCACGGAATGCAAATGTGATGCTGATGATGCATCCAAAGCACTCGGCTGTAAATTCATCATAGGTAAGTTGCAATGGCTGTGCCCAGCGTTAGTTTATCTAAGGATATGTCACAAACCGCCAAGTATTAGGACTACATTTAAATGAAAATGAAAGGCAGGTTATATGCAGGTTTTTTTGTGTGTGTATGAATCCAGTGTAAAACACAGATTCACACAAGGTAACATCACGCCCCTGCAGTGTTTCTGTGAACAGAGAAAACGGATTAAAACTATATGCTACATAAAAAGGAATATATAGGCCTATACACAAAATATTTCACTTCATCATTTACAGATTAACAAATCGAAAGGAAAAAACATTGTGATGAGTATCAGGGTATTGTAACGCGCTCTGAAGTTCACTGAAAGGAAATCTAGATGGCAGAAATCTGTTTTCTTTATTTTACAAAAGCAATATAGTTTTTAATCACATCAGCGACTCACACGCACATATAACATATTTTGCTAACTTAACATTACAGCCTGTTTATTATCAAAATAAAATACAGTTAAAGATGCACAGTTACACTGCTCAATTTATATATAGTCCATAGTACAGTCTCTGTCATTCAGCGTGACCAGTGCCTATATGTGCAGAAGGATGTTTTACGTTGATCATGTGAGTGAGGAACAAAGCCTATAGTTCACATGATAAACAATACTTTAGCATCCAGATACTTCGCGAATATGGAAACATTTGGATTTGTGCAGAATGAGAGGTACATTATTTACTACATATCTGAATGATGATAATAATAACTTAATTATTTTAATTAATAATACTAATAAAATATTATTGTTAATATCATAGGCAAAGAAAAAGTAAAAAAAAAAAAAAAAACGTTAATTGGTATTTTTCTACTTAAAACACGTTTTGGAACGTAATAATACAAAGGAACGCAGGAACGGATAATTTTTTTTTTTTTTAAACCTCTGCTTTATGCAATTGACCAATATCTGTATCGACCAAAAAAAAAATTGTCGGTTCATCCCTAGTTAAATTTTATGTTTTGTGAATAGGATCTCTATGAAAACAACATAATTGCACTGGAAAATAATAATCACTGAAAGAGTGGCGTGGGGCTGAATTTTATATGTTGAGGTTGTATTGAATGGTAAAAAGTAACATGAATGTTTTTTGTTTTTTTTTCTCACTGACATAGCATTGATTGAATCAGCAGATGAGAAATGTTTTAATAGCAGAAACTGTTTTCATTTGAAATTTTAAGGTCATAATTAAGGCAAATTTTTGAATAGGTTGACTCAAACATTTAGATATTTTATATACATGTTACACTCTTGATGCAGATGGAGCGGTACAAGGAACTCAAAGAGCTGGCCAGGAAGAAGGGAGCCATTCTTAACCAAAGTGCAGAGAAGCTGCACTGGGAGGTAAAAGCCGACTGCGAGAAGCTTCAGTTTGACCTGAGGAGGAAAAGTGAGATACAGGTAGGCTTCAGTCTTTATGCCACATCATGAAGATATGTAAAACATAGACTACACACAAAAATGGCACACACACACACAAAAAAGACAATGGGCTTAGCTGTGGATAATTAATTTTAGGATATAAATGATTGTTTGCAGGCAAATATTAAACACTCTCAGACTCGTTTGGAAGATTTCAGCAGAAGGGCAGAGAAGCTGGAGGACTTTGTCAACACTACTAGGTTTGACTACCTCATGTACCTCTGCATCAATAAGAGTCAAAACAAAAAGTTGTGACATTTTATGAGCTTGTAACAACTGTTTTATTTTTTTTATTGACAATATCGCAATAACTAAATTTTTTTTATTTTTCATTTTCTTTTCTTTATTTTCATGATTCAGTAGTCACATTATGTTTTGTATTTTTTGAAGGAAAGGTCTTGAGGAGCAGCAGCAGCAGGAGGAGCAGTTGACAGAGGAGCTGGCGAGGGGCCGGGTGAGGATGGAGGAGGTGAATGAGGAGCTTGCCCAGGTGCTGACCAAGCTGCAAAACGCTCGTCTAGACAGCCAAGAGAACCGACGACAGCAGAGACGCGATGAGGTCCTGGAAAGCCTCAGGAGACTTTATCCTGATACAGTGGTACTTGAACAATCAACTTACACAGACCCCTAATTCAATTAACAGATTAAAATCTGTTATGTGACATTTATAATGTGACCCAATTTCCATTTCTAGACCTGCCAACATGTATGAATTTTGCATAGTGGCTACATATAGGGCCCTATGAAATCCATAAATTTTTTTTATCGTTTTATTTTTTATCCAAGTTCCGTTTTTTACATTTTAATTTATCCGAATTCTGTTTTTTTCCGTTTTAAGTTTTCTCTACTTTTTTTTTTATTTTATTTTTTTTATGGTTAAATTAAATTTTATACATTTGCAGTTAATTACTGAAAATTAAGCAAACATCATTTTTTGGTAATTTACTATAAAAGTTAAATCATGGAAGTAGGGTTGTGGCGATTGACGATTGTATGGTGTATCGACGATATTCAGAGATATCGACATAAGCAGATTTATCTGTCGATAATAAAAACGATATTAGGCTCATTCTCCTATTAATGTATTAGATTATAATAATAATAACTATTATTTTTATTAGGCTGCTTATTATAATTCGGCTATCAAACTGCCCAGCTATTTCACTTCATCACAGCATTTCACACACACACGCACGTGCGAGCGCAGGAGGATTAGAGCCTGTAGACGTTGAAGTGGTCCGCTTTGACTCGGATAACTCAGGTGTCCCTGACATTTAATGGCTGCTACACGGCATCGCGCTCTACTCAAACATGAGAGATTAACTCTTTCTTGGCGTTACAAATTAATTAAAGACAAAATAATAACAAGGCGGCAGAGCGAACTTCTCATCCATAGTGGTTCTCACGTAGTCCTTCTCTTAAAGACTGATCACTTATAACACACACTATGTGGTGACGATGTAGAAGGACTATGTGAGAATCACTATGGATGAAAGTTCGCTCTGCCGCCTTATTATTATTTTCATGCACACCGCACTATAATGTGATGCATGCAAAATACATAGTTTTGGCCATTACAAAGTCTTCATCCACAAACAGACGTACATCGTCTGCAGACATAAGGTATTTCATTGCACTTTAACAAGTAATCTGAACGGCCTATATATGTGCAATATTTTAAACGAGCCCTCATTAACTGAGTTTAATGCCACAGTTATGTTAGATTGCATCTCTTGTTTTTGTGGCGGTGCGTCTGTCTCGTCATAATGCGCGCGGTCCAGAGCGCTGTATGACTGATGCATCAGTTCAATTCAACTTACTCCGAACAAATGAACTTCCGTGTTTTAAATACTTTATATTTAATGTGTTCATTTATGCCCAATATTAGTGTTAAACTGCTGGACTTTAAATGAAATCTACTATTGATTTTCACCGTTTACGGACTTTACAGAACATTTAGACTGATAACTTCCAGCAGGACTTATTGTCACAGGACGCGTGATATGACAGTTGCGTCCGACTATATATGAACTAGTTGTTTTAAATACAGTATTTTTATATTTAAAGTTAGTTTATCAGGATGTTTGAAAGTATATTTTTTCGATTATTGGTGATTCCATAGGCGCTCTCTCGTGCACCTGCGCGGTTTAAAACACCAAACAGTTATGCTATGACAGGAACAAAGAGTCTCTCTCTTGCTCCACCCAGGCACGATAATATTGAGTATCCTCGATCTCACGGGCTGACGATATGACGATTTGAAAAATAACCATATCGCCCAACACTACATGGAAGAAATGTTTTGTGATTATTCCTTAAAAATAATGTTTGTTTCTTTGTAGCAGTAGTAGGCTATGTACATTCTGCTGAACAATAGTAATACATATCTGGCAAGTACTGTTTTTATTTCGGACTATAAGTTGCACCTGAGTATAAGTCGCATCAGTCCAAAAATACGTCATGAGGAAAAAAACATATATAAGTCGCACTGGACTATAAGTCACATTTATTTAGAATCAAGAACCAAGAGAAAACATTACAGTCTCCAGCCGTGAGAGGGCGATCTATGTCTTCAGTGTAGGCTACAGGAGCACTGAGCAGCATAGATGTAGATGTAGATGGTAATGTTTTCTACTGGTTCATTTGTCTTAGTACATGAGGCAGCAGCAGTGCACAAATAACTTGGGGCTGCCCGAGATTCTGCATGAGATTTGCATGAGAGTCTGTTTGAATGTGGCACTGTTTTCACTCGGGAAACAGTGTGTAAAAAGCATTTCACATGTACAGGATGAGCAGGGCACAAACGCTGGGTTAATTGTATTACTACAAGATTTAAACATTTCCAAATAACAAAATTTACAAAATGTAGTATTCTTTCCTTGCCATACCATCACTGTATAAAGGAAAAAACAAGCCAAAGTCCAAATATCGTTTCAAGGTAGGGCTGAACATTTCTTAAACCATAGCAAAAGTAAATATCTGACTGGAAGAAATTTGTCATCTCGGTTTTTAGTGTTTGTTTAAAATGAGACCCATCTGTTTATTATTTTAACCTATTTCACAAATTTTAAAGTTTTCAAGATTTAGATAGTTTTGCTTTGGTTCTTTTGCTTTGCTAAAAAAAGTGTTGGGTTGTGCTCTGCTCTGCCCTACACACAAAGGAGCATGAATGCATTCTCTGCGCTTAACCCCGCGATTCACTGGAGTGAGTGTGTTTTGAATTATGGACATGTTTCATATTTTAACATCCATGAGCAAAGAAATTAAAACTAAATTATAAGTAGTGAAATTTTACAGTTGTACTATAAAATAATGGTTATTTTTCAATTAAAATTAAATTTATTATGGCCCGAGCACCGGTGGTGCAAGAACCCTATTGGAATTGCTCAGATTGTTCTCCAAAATTATTTGTATTTTTGAGGGCCTAAACATGCTCAGAGAAGTTAAATTAAGTTAGAACTTTAAATTTTAAATTAAAGTGTAAAAGAAACCTGTAGTTAAAAAACTGTGGTATTTATTGAACTGTGGGCTAACTGTATTGTTGCCTGTCTACTGTTTACTCTAAAATACTGTATATCAACAGGAATATCACAAACTGAGTGCAGACCCTGAGTAATAACCTATGAAAAATATTTAACATTAAATTTAAATATGTAAACAAAACTCATCTTGCTGACCTAAGTCAGATATTGTAGTTTTATGCATCTTTTGGCATTGGATCAAAAAATATCTGCTGCTGGTTTCTTGACTGTTTTCAGTATGGCCGACTAGTGGATTTGTGCCAGCCCATCCACAAGAAATACCAGGTCGCTGTCACCAAGGTGTTTGGCAAGAATATGAATGCTATTGTTGTCACATCTGCCAAAGTGGCTCATGACTGCATCCGATTTCTAAAAGAAGAAAGAGCCGAACCAGAGACATTCCTTCCTATTGACTATATAGATGTAAGTGATCAGTGAAAGCCCTTCAAAATGAGTAATTATGCTTTTATTTTTATTAGCATTTGAATAAAAAATTTCAACATCTTTTATATGATTCCATTACTAAAGTGGGTTCTTTCCCAATATGCGCATCAGGTGCGGCCTCTAAATGAGCGTCTGAGGGAAGTGCAGGGAGCCAAGTTGGTGGTGGATGTAGTTCAGTGTGCTCAAAGTGCCCCTCTGCTTAAGAGAGTGATCCAATATGTGTGTGGGAACTCGTTGGTGTGTGAAACGCTGAAAGATGCCCGTCGCATTGCCTTTGATGGCCCTGAGCGCCTTCAGGTGAGTGCGTGCGACCAGATCACCAACATTTTAGGCCAATCGTATTGACTGTCATTGATCCTAAACATCTATGGCATGTTACATGTGTAAAATTTCTTTAGACGGTGGCTCTTGATGGCACCTTGTTTCGCAAGTCTGGAGTGATTTCAGGAGGCTCCTTAGACCTGCGCAGTAAAGCTCGACGCTGGGAGGAGAAGGATATGAACAAGCTGAAGGAAGAGAAGGATCAACTGTCATCTGAGTTGCGTGTAAGTGTCTTAGCTTACTAATAGAAATGTGTGACAGCAGATATTCAGGGAAAAATATTTCTCATTGCATTACCGAACAATGTTTAATATGCAGCTGTATGGAGCAATATTTTGGACCAGTGAGATTTCATTGTGTGCGGGGGTACCTTGAATAAAAATTCTCATTAGTATGGAATAGATTTATAACTTCTGGTTTATTGTGACATAATGTATGCTAATGTTGTTGATTTATGTGCAGGCCCTGATGAAGCTGAAGCGTAAGGAAGTGGATCTAAAACAGATCAGGGCTCAGTCTCAGGGAAACCAGACTCGCCTCAAATACTCCAACTCAGAACTGGACTCCATCAGCAAGAAGAGCATCCCAGCTTGCCAGGCTGCAAGTCACACACTCTATACTTAATTTCATGACTTTTAAACCGCTCTGATACGCTTGTGTAAGCTGTGTGTGTGTGTGTGTGTGTGAACTACAGGAGATTTCCAAACTCAGAAGTGAGCTCTCCAACCTTGAGGCCCAGATTGAGACACAGACTGAGAGTGTAGAACTAAAGGATAATGAGATGAAGGCCGTCAGAAACAAAATTAATCAGGTCATTTCATTTAAGTGTAACATCATCTCTTGCAGTGTTGTTCTGTGTTCACGGAAACCTGGAAATATCAATGAGTTTTATAATAGTTTTCGAGCGCTGGAAAAATCTTTCAGTGAATGACCAGTATAGGCTTTTCAGTGATTCATGCCAGTAATGATAGCAAGGTGGCACAGATGTATAAAATTTGTCGATCTTAAGTGATTCTTTCCTTCATACATAGTTCTGTTGATTTCTTTCTTCTTAGTTGGAGGATGTTGTGTTTGCGGACTTTTGCACAGAGATTGGTGTGGTTAATATCCGTGAGTATGAGCAGGATTATCTCCGAATGCAGCAGGAGCTTGAGAAGAAGCGGTAAGACCTGCATAAATGGAGCCTGGCCATATTACAGCTGTGGCCATGTGTGCGTTTATACAATATAGCATGAAATGGTAATGCAAACTAATTCTTACTTCTTAAATCTCCTGATTGTCCAGCCTGCAGTTTGAGTCCCAGCATACACGTCTAAGTACCCAGATAGAGTATGAACAGGCTCAGCTGGAGAAACTTGTCAAACAGATGAAGAAGATAGAAGAGACCATAAGAAAAGAGGAGAACGTTGTTATCAGCTTGAAAGAGGCAAGCTCATTTATTTCACTATTTTCAGAGAAACTACAGGAAATTATAGGAATTGTGTTATGTTGGACTGGATATATAAAATGGTTCTGGCATATTTGGTTTTTGCTGTTGTACTTTTAGTATTTGAAGGACTAATGTCTGTTTCCCACATCTCCACCAGGTGGAAGACAGACTTTTGATAGCTGTGGAGGAGACGCAATCAAATCTCATCGAGCTGAACAACCAGCTGTCAGAAAAGACAACTGTTGTTAAAGATGCCAAGACAGAGTTTGACAAGACTCTTAAAGGCCTCCAGGAGAAATCAAAGTGGGCATGATAATGGTTGATCTGCAAAACAATGCTTCGACCATTGTTGATTTGATTTATTTTCTGAATCTGTTTTTATTGCTTGTGTTTGTCCGAAGGGTGCTAATGAAGCTTCAGAAAGAAACTATCTGCACTGAGGCTGCTCTGGAACAGCTGCGACTGAGCAAACACAACCTGCTGCTGGGCTGTAAGATAGACGGCCTCCCGTTGACACTGATCTCTGGAGCAATAGATGACATCAGTGACATACAGGTGCAAACAGAGGGTCAAATCGGTTTGAAGAAAGGCAGCACAGATTATTCCCTATTATTATTTTATTATTCTGTTGTTAAGTTTACTCAAACTTTATTGCAGCTGGACTCAGAGTCTCAGAGCATCAGTACTCTGGACATTTATGAACGAGAGGCGCAGATGGTGTTTGATTATTCAACACTGGACAGTGGCCTTAAGGTGAAAACATGACACTAAAACTGGCACTCAGAGCAGTCATTCTTTTGTGGGAGAGTTGTTTTGGATTTTATTATGTGTATGTAGACCCTCACTGAAGAGAGTGAAGTAGAAGCTGAGTTGGAGAAGCTCAAAGAGGGCGTTTCCTCTTTGGAGTCTAAGATCATGATGTCCAGAGCTCCCAACCTGAAAGCTCTAGAGAAGATCAGAGAGGTGAAGGACAGCTTTCGAGAAGTCATGGATGGTAAGGGACAAATATATTAATATTTTTATATGAGGGTGTGGACTACTACAACTAAAATTGAAGACCTACAGTTTTGCTCAACTGTCCTAATAATGCAGATGAAAGAGAGTGGGAAGTAAATAGGGATGCACGATAAATCAAAATGACACTGTGCATTACCCTAAAAATAATTGCCAATCATATTCAAGCATTCAACAGCCCTGTAGTATAATATAAAGTCTATAATAATGCAATGCTAATCATCATAGCCTTTATCACTGCTCAGAATACTATGAAATATGTTGCATGCCTTATTCTGTTTAAGAAGCCACATCTCACAGAAACTAACTAATGTAATGAAGTGAGTTTAGAGTAAAAACATGTTTTCAGATGGAGCAGCATTTACTTCACCGAGCCATAGTTCACTGAGAAGCTACGCAAACATCTGTCATTATCACAGAACGATATCTTCGATTCCATTATTGTGCGATTATGAACCCCATTTTGTGAAGCTTGTTCATGAACTATGGCTTGGTGTAGTAAATGCTGCTCCATCTGAAAGCACGTGATGAAGATTTATTAATAATCACAGAACTGGCTTTATTGACAACCTCTTGCATATATCTAAAATTTGACCTAAAACTAAACATTTTCTCAGTTGCATTGTTGTATTTATTTGACCTTTTGTAGTGTAGAACAGACTGGTTTCATTTTTCAAGTAGTTTACTATTACAAAAATTAAATGGTAATTGCATTCCACTCCCATTTAGCGTTTCATAATAATAATACATTGGAAGGAAGTAGGAAGAATTTGGTTAAGTGTTAACAATTGTTAACTTTAATAACTGATTTCAGCTTAAGTTTGTTGTTGTAACATCCATCATTGACATAAAAACATAATCATGTTTGTGTACTTTTACCCCTTTATAATCATAAACCCTCTATAAATCAGCATTTGAGACCAGCACACACACCACTAAGAAATGCAGTCAGGAGTTTGAGCAAGTGAAGTCCAAACGCTTCCATCTCTTCAGTCAGTGCTTTGAACACGTGTCTGTGGTCATTGACCAGATCTACAAGAAACTCTGCAGGAACACCAGCGCTCAGGTCCATACTCGACTCTTACTTGTTCATTCAGTTACTTGTTCATTCATTTTATTGTTGTATCACACTTTGCTTGTATGCACATGTTCTTTAGGCTATTCTTAGTGCTGAGAATCCAAATGAGCCCTACCTGGATGGCATCAACTATAACTGTGTGGCTCCTGGGAAACGTTTCATGGCCATGGACAACCTGTCAGGTGGAGAGAAGGCCATCGCCGCTCTCGCTTTGGTCTTTGCCATTCACAGGTGAACAGCCACTTAAACCCATTGACAGATTTTATTGTAAAGTAATATCTGAAAATAGACATGTATTTACTGTTGGAGAAAACTGTAAAGATCATCTTCGTTTCATTTTTAGCTTTCGCCCTGCCCCGTTTTTTGTGCTGGATGAGGTGGATGCTGCCCTGGACAACACGAATATCAGCAAGGTAAGACGAACCTCAGTTTTTAATAAAGTGCTTTTCTGATATTCTCTATCTGCCATGATGGAGAGACATCAGTTTCCATGCAGGTTACAGGATTTTTCCGGATGATGTCCAGAGAGAGCTGCCAGATCATTGTGATCTCCCTGAAGGAGGAGTTCTACTCGCGGGCCGATGCTCTTCTTGGAGTCTATTCAATGGTATACACATCCACATATTTTTACTGTATCACATCAATTTCATCACTTGAACTCCATTTAGAAACCCCATGAAATCTAAGTTTTGAGTCTAGTTGTTCATCTATATAGTAGTAAACCGAATTCAGATATAAAAATGTACTGTATTTTGACACATTAACACTCCCAGTCAAATCTTACTGTTGTCAGTTGTCACGAGAGGAGCACAAGACAGACACAGTGGGCGTGGCGTCAGGCCTCGGAGAGGCTTTTATTAACAGAAATCATAAAACAAAGGGAATAAAAGTGGCCAAAAGGGGGAAAGTGTCCAAAATAACAGGGAATCTGGTGTCCTCGTCGTGCTGCGGGATTTGTGTAGGTCGGGCAGTGTTCATCAAGGAAGGGTCCAGGCAAGGGGCGGAGTCCGGCGGCCGCACGCGCTCCCCTCCTTGGTCCGGGGCGCGAGGGGCGGCGGCTTCTCCTAGCGGCCGCGTCTCTCTCGTTGGCCGCGGCGCTGGTAGGGGATGGACGGCCCGGCATCCTGGCCCGTCGGCCGTGTATACGGGTGCGGTTCCCATCCGGATCGCGGGTCCGGCAGCTCACGTCTTGGTGGCGCGGGAGTCCCTCAACGCACCCTTCCTGGACCCACGAGGACACCAGTGTGCATGCACAGTGTCCAAAATAACAGGGAATCTGGTGTCCTCGTCGTGCTGCGGGATTTGTGTAGGTCGGGCAGTGTTCATCAAGGAAGGGTCCAGGCAAGGGGCGGAGTCCGGCGGCCGCACGCGCTCCCCTCCTTGGTCCGGGGCGCGAGGGGCGGCGGCTTCTCCTAGCGGCCGCGTCTCTCTCGTTGGCCGCGGCGCTGGTAGGGGATGGACGGCCCGGCATCCTGGCCCGTCGGCCGTGTATACGGGTGCGGTTCCCATCCGGATCGCGGGTCCGGCAGCTCACGTCTTGGTGGCGCGGGAGTCCCTCAACGCACCCTTCCTGGACCCACGAGGACACCAGTGTGCATGCACGGGGAAGAGACCGGTCTCCTGAGGAGAGGCGCGTTGGGCTTTTAAACAGCGGCGGTAATGAGGCTCCACTTCCTCCAGGTGTGCCCCATCACACGCCGCCAGCCCTGACTCGTCCAGCGCCCCTCCTCTCACACACCCACTCCAGTCGGGAGCCTGGTGAAGGGCGGCGATTTAGGACGGGGTGCCGGTGACAATCAGGGAGGAGGCAGCTGACTCGTCACATTCCCCCTCCCAAGCGACATCCCCGTCCCCAGGGCGCCACCCACACGGGAGTGCTACCATCCTCAACCAGGCTCCAAACGGTCGGAGTGGGCGGGGCTTCCTCTCCGGGCGGTCCTCCCTCTCGCAGCGCACCAGAACAGGGACAGAGAAACCGGGTTTTAGTGACAGCCTCAACCAACCACAGGGTAAAATGACAATCGAAAAAGTCACTTACCCCTTGTGTGGCTGGGAGGCTGTCCCCAGTTTTCCTCCGTCCCAGTCTGGGTTCTCACGAACGTTTGCAAGCGAGAGGGGGTGACGTCACCAGACGTTTCCCAACTGCGCTGTCTAGGCTCCGCCTGCCCGCATTCTCCACCAGTGTCACGGGAGGAGCACAAGACAGACACAGTGGGCGTGGCGTCAGGCCTCGGAGAGGCTTTTATTAACAGAAATCATAAAACAAAGGGAATAAAAGTGGCCAAAAGGGGGAAAGTGTCCAAAATAACAGGGAATCTGGTGTCCTCGTTGTGCTGCGGGATTTGTGTAGGTCGGGCAGTGTTCATCAAGGAAGGGTCCAGGCAAGGGGCGGAGTCCGGCGGCCGCACGCGCTCCCCTCCTTGGTCCGGGGCGCGAGGGGCGGCGGCTTCTCCTAGCGGCCGCGTCTCTCTCGTTGGCCGCGGCGCTGGTAGGGGATGGACGGCCCGGCATCCTGGCCCGTCGGCCGTGTATACGGGTGCGGTTCCCATCCGGATCGCGGGTCCGGCAGCTCACGTCTTGGTGGCGCGGGAGTCCCTCAACGCACCCTTCCTGGACCCACGAGGACACCAGTGTGCATGCACAGTGTCCAAAATAACAGGGAATCTGGTGTCCTCGTCGTGCTGCGGGATTTGTGTAGGTCGGGCAGTGTTCATCAAGGAAGGGTCCAGGCAAGGGGCGGAGTCCGGCGGCCGCACGCGCTCCCCTCCTTGGTCCGGGGCGCGAGGGGCGGCGGCTTCTCCTAGCGGCCGCGTCTCTCTCGTTGGCCGCGGCGCTGGTAGGGGATGGACGGCCCGGCATCCTGGCCCGTCGGCCGTGTATACGGGTGCGGTTCCCATCCGGATCGCGGGTCCGGCAGCTCACGTCTTGGTGGCGCGGGAGTCCCTCAACGCACCCTTCCTGGACCCACGAGGACACCAGTGTGCATGCACGGGGAAGAGACCGGTCTCCTGAGGAGAGGCGCGTTGGGCTTTTAAACAGCGGCGGTAATGAGGCTCCACTTCCTCCAGGTGTGCCCCATCACACGCCGCCAGCCCTGACTCGTCCAGCGCCCCTCCTCTCACACACCCACTCCAGTCGGGAGCCTGGTGAAGGGCGGCGATTTAGGACGGGGTGCCGGTGACAATCAGGGAGGAGGCAGCTGACTCGTCACACAGTATATACAATATTTGTGACCCTGGAGCACAAAGCCAGTGTTAAGTAGCACGGGTTTATTTGTAGCAATAGCCAAAAATACACTGTATGGGCCAAAATGATACATTTTTCTTTTATGCCAAAAATCATTAGAATATTAAGTAAACATCATGTTCCATGAAGATAATTTGTACATTTCCTACTGTAAATATATTAAACCTTTCATTTTTGATAAGTAAAATGCATTTCTAAGAATTTCATTTGGACAACTTTAAAGGTGATTTTCTCAATATTTGGATTTTTTTTAATTATTTTTGGCACCCTCATATTCCAGATTTTCAAATAGTTGTATCTCAGCCAAATATTGTCCTACCAAACAATACATCAATGAAAAGCTCATTTATTCAGCTCTCAGGCGATTTATAGATCTCAGTTTCCAAAAATTTGTGGTCCAGGGTCACATTTGTCAAAGATTTGGACACACCTGCTCATTCTACACAGTTTTCCAGTTTTTGAAATAATATTGAACTATTAAACTATATAATTACTAGGGCTGTCAATTGATTAAAAAAAATTGTCTAATTAATTAAATGTGATTTAATTGGGAATAATTGCACACTTCATAAAATTAAGCATAGACCATTTATCTGGTTTCAAATGATTATTTTGTCGTCATTTGCTATATCCAGCAAAGTAAACCAAAAGATTAAAGGGTGATTCTCAAATATATGGATTTTCTGCAAGCTTTTTTCAAGATAAATTTAAATGTCTTTCTAAAAAAAGGACACTTAGAAACTCCAAAGGGTTGCCAAAGGAGCCCATATAAGCACAAATGAAAGAAAAATTAGAATTTTTTTAGTATGTGTACAGTGCAACAGCAAAGAGCCTTTTTACATGTTAGAGAAATCAAGTTGCAATATCGTACAGGACCACATGGAGATACTCACATTTCACGGCTGGTTATATGTGCTCTATATAATTGTGTATGTGACGAATATTAATCTTGAATCTTGAAAAATAAAATGTAAAACCTAAACCATCCGCTTGCTGACTGTATATATCTACTGCTGGAGACAGATCTATTCATTATTGTGAATGTGTGTGGAAACAACGTGAATAATTGACAGCCCTAATAATTAACATTCAGTTTGTGTAAGTTTATGAGTAAAATGGCTTCAACACAAATCAAAATGGACATTACAGTTCAAAAGTTTGGTTTGGTACGATTTTTTTAATGTTTTTGAGGAAAGTCTTATGCTCGGAAAGTGTGCATTTATTTGATTAAAAAAAGTACAACAAAAACAGTAATATTGTGAAATATTACAATTTAATATGCATGTTTTCTTTATGTATTTGAAAATATTATTCATTCCTGTGGCAAAGCTGAATTTTCAGCAGCCATTACACATACTTTTTTTTCCAGGTCTCATTGAAAAATTGCAAGTCCAAAGGAACATCATTTATTTGAAACATAAATCTTTTGTAACATTATAAATGTCTGTATTTTAGGGACATTTGATGTGCCCTTGCTACATTTTTTTAATTCCTCAAAACATACTTATCCCAAACTTTTGAAAGGTATTGTATGAACTCCATATTGTTCTTAAAAAACAGGGGAATCCAACAAAATATTTAGGTAAAATTGGAAATAATATTTTATTATAATATTTACAAATTTATCAAGTTTATTGTAAAAAATTAAAGATGTCATTTTGGTTCATCTTAATGGTCTCATTTGTCATGCACCATTTTTTTCTTTTTGCTTCCTGTCACAGTTTGATGAATGCATGTTTAGCCGTCTGCTCACCCTGGACCTCACACCTTACCCACTCAATGAGGAGAATGCCACAGACAGAGAGAAGGACAAATGATGGGTGGACGGCTGATAATGAAAGATAAATTATTCATTGTTAAAATCATTTAAAACATCTAAAAGTTTGAATGTGGAACTGTTCAGTTTAATTACCTAAAGATCTCCTCATTCTCATTTAACAGGTTTGATCTGTTTTTACTTTGTTTTTGTATTGACATTTGAATATTTAAGAGGTTGTTCTGTGATGCACCTTGTTGTTAAAGCAGTTTTATGTGTTATTGTTAAATGCCAGTTTACATTTGTTCAATGTGGAAAGTGATTTTAATACAGTTTTACTGTTTGCATTTGTGAAGGTTTCTGTCATTCTTTATTAGTAGCTGTGCACGTCGGTGTCTCTCTGTCACTATGGTGGGGTTTCAGCAAAACATCAGCCTCTGTTGTTCTATTCTCTCTTTCTTTGTCCCTGCTTCTCTTCTTGTCTCCTGAAATATAAAGATTTGCTTTCCTTAGCAACTCCAATGTCATCTTACACTGTAGTCATGGTCCCTCTCAGGAAAAGTCCTACCAGTCTGGATGCATTGCGTTTCTTCCTCTGGGTTAGTTTTTTTTTCTTGTTTGGTTATTTGTTACGTATTTTGTTTCTTAATTATACTTTAGTCAAAGTAATACAAATGTAGTGTAACTGAAGTGACTGTATATGACTGTTTTTAGATGTACTAAACGCATTCACATTGTTTAGAAAAGGTGACAAGCATACATTTCACTCATGTATAGTATGTACCGCAGCTTAAATGGTATAGTAAGTTTGTAATCTAATTTTAAAAACTAGAGTAAAATTTGCGTGAGTATTTCTTTCAAACCAGCTATTCATATTCACAGATGTCAACAATCACAGTTCGTCACGACATTCCTGTCCATCTCTGAGGGGAATATCCAAAGTTCACATCTACTTTACTCACACACTGTGATCTATTTTTATTTTGTTTACTCCACACAACGCAATTTTATTTTTTTTGAGGCAGCTATGCAAACAAACGCTAATATAATCGCTGATTTTTTGTCTGTTGGTTTGTTTTGTTTTACATTTTAAAATGTAAGCGAATGAGTTTTGTTTGCAGGTGAAGAACCTGAAGCACTTGGAGAGGGAAAGGGATCTTCTTTGGATGGGATTGCAGGCTTTAGAGCAGGCGCGAGAGAAGTTATGTTCCAACCTAGATAATGACATGAAAGTGCAAGACAAATTCAACGATGGGGAGATTAAAAAAGTTAGTTTTTTATTTGTATTTTTTATTCTTAAATGTTATACCTACATTGTTTAATGTATTTTTTATGCATCAGGTGTTTCCAGACACCCCCACCCTACTGTTGGCTCAGATTCACAGAGTGAACAGGACCTTGAGGAATCTATTGTGTGACTCCAGGAATCCCACTGTTCCTGCAACAGAAGGTTATTCCTTTGACAATACTGTGCACCAAGTACCTGTAAAAGAATTTAGGTCACTCTTCATTGTCACCTTTACGTGGCAAAACCATTGAATTTTGTGTTGAAAGTGGTTTACCTTGTCAGGTACTGAAGGACACCGGCCCTCTCCTGTCTGTTCAGAAGAAAGTGCTCGGTTTTGATGTTCTGTAATGCATTTTCCTGTACTTTCTGCTTACAGAATGTATTCTGAGTGGATTTAAATATTCATTTGTGCAATAAAATAAACTTCCCAAAACTAATGGTATACTACTAGCAGCAGAATGCTTTGTTTTATTCAAGAATTCAATGCACTTGACTTGACCTTCCATTTCCATTTTGCGACTTTATACATGTAATGAAATGAGATCATGTGAGAACACTAGCGTGTGTTTTTATATTTATGTATAATAAATAAATAAATATATATATATATATATATATATATATATATATATATATTTGTGTGTGACTGATTATTTCTACACATACATCCAACAACAGCGCAGCAGAGTACCTTCAGTCTGAAAGATGAGGGGCTGGAAAGAATGAAGAAGAGGGCAGATAGTGTTAAGGAGGCATCCTTCTTGTTTTTCTTTGAACAGAAAAGCAGCCCAGGTCAAGGTCAGGCTCCGCAAGTCCAGGAGCAGGCTGGTGTGCCATTATACTGGAGAGAAATCATATGTTGAGAATTGAGGAACTTCATTCTCAACATGTTGAGAACCTTGATCAAAAAATGGCCTTATTGAAAGAAACATTTGGTATTTTTCCACTTTAGAGCAAAATCTTCTTCAGGATATTAACTGTGCTTTAGCAGATGGAGGTCCTCGAGCCTCATTCCAGTCAACCTGTAAATCATCAGAACATTTTGAGCCGGTGTCCTGACATTTTATCCTACCCTGTCAGATTTTCCTACGCGGGTTTACTGCGCACGCGCACATCAATATCGCGTCCTTTGTCTCATGCTAAACGACGAGATTTAATGTATCTGCATTACTGTAAGGGTAGGTTTAGGACTGGGGTAGGTGTAGACTTTAATAAAAACGCAATCTTATTGGTAGAAAATAATATTTATTGTTGGTTTCCTGTAACTGTATCCCTTTTAGCTACAACCGCGAATATAACACATAATTACTGTATTTGCAGTACTGTAAGGGTATGATTTGGGTTGTGGTAGGTGTAGACATTAATAAACCATAACTTTACAGTAGAATTTTCGTTGTGGAATTGTACTACCCACTGTTTTGGTGGGAGGTAGGAAAATCTGACAGCGTAGGACAAATCGACAGAACACCGGAATAAAGTTGGTCGATTGCTCGGGAGGGAGGTTTTTAACGCTGTCAATGAAGAGAAACGTTAAGGGTAGAATGATTTTATCTTGAATATTTATGTAGCGAATTGCTTTATTTCACTCTGTCCATTTCAAGTATTCTTCTTGGTGTATGTTTTGTCCACTATCTAGTGGACTTGACATGTCTAAAATTAAATTGTAACCATTTTTTGTCATTGAAATGCAAAAGAAGACACATGGTCCGCATCAACATTATGAGTATACTACTTTTTACAAAGATTTTAAATTGGTCATGGGGCTGGTAAAGTACTGACAACGTGGAGTGTTTCAAGCTGGTCAACCTTTTGATCAATCCAAAAACCCTTGAAGTCAAGCTGATCAACCTTGGATGTGGGGATCTGATGAGGGAAACTGGCTATGACGTCTTCTGGAGTATGTATTATTCATCAAAAGTGTACTTTAGAATTATAATGATGAATTAAACCATATTCAAGTATTTTGAAGCTCACTTATAAAACAAAATGTCTTTCTTTCGATCATAGCAAAGAGTATTTTCTCCTGAGTATGACATAGAAGGCAGGTACTACGGGAAACCTTGCTACCGTGTGGTCACTGTATGGTGCACCCAAAAAGTAAAAGTAAAGCATTTTTATTGTTAATTTATATAAATGTAATATAATTTAAATAATTGAGGAAATTCGATTTTTATTTTAAAAAATTATCTTTAGTGGCCCTCAGCCACACAAAAAAAACTTTCCTGGGTTCAGCAGAGGAAGGTCGTCGAGTCGGATTTTTTTTGATAGATTTGATGAAGTTGTTTTAATAATTTTTTTTCAGTGTCAATTTTAATATAATTTATTTTAAAGCTTTTCAGTATGTGTTGAGACTTTTATTTTGAAGAGTGGTTTCATTGTGTTGGTCTTGGCGCTGAGTTCAAGCGTCGGTTACAGTGTACAGTGCGCAGATGAAAGCACCGCGCGTCCAGAATGAATTCAAACTGATTGAATGAGAATCATGTTGAGGAGAGCGAGCAGCGCGGAGCAGCGGGAAGAGCATCGTGTCGCGGCGGAGCAGCTCGGTAGGCTTTGATGAATTCGGCTTTGCTCTCAGTTAAGAAAAGAGACAAGAAGCTCCAACACAGATATCATGACTACAGGTAAGATAACGTTAGTTGTTTCTGTTCGTTTTCATTATTAAATCAATTCACACACCAATGAACACTTTGTTGTGTTATGTGTTGACATATAACACAACTCTGTTTCCTCAGTTATCCTCAGCCTGATTCCAGTTAAAGTCAAGGAGCTGTGTGAATTTCTCAGTTACTGGAATGGATCCAGTTTTATCTGCAGAAATCAGAGTGTGCATGTTTCTCTTATTTAACTCTGTGAGTTGAGTCCCATTCACCAACCATCCAGAATCCATTTAAATTCACAGAAATGTATATATCATAAGTGTAATTGTCTATAGAGAAATACATGCATTATAAAATATTTTTCATATCAGAATGAATGAACTATGTTTTATAGCAAAACTTTTGTTGGACAAATTACTGTCTTTGTTGAATTTAATAAAATAACTTCCTCTCAGAACTCATTAATTACAAATCTGAAACAAATTTTATATGATGGTTTTTAAAAATTGTTTTATATATATATATATATATATATATATATAAGTAGCTTTTATCATTTTCCTTTTTCCTAATTTCAGATCGAGAGGTTTATTCGTATTGGTATTCCTCCAGCAATACGTGGACGTGTTTGGAAATGCCTCCTAAGTATCGACAGTCTCAGAGCTGCCAACTCTTTCGATTATGAGGTGCAACCCCATCCATATTTGTATTTTTATTACTATGCAAACACGTTTTCCTTTGAAGTAACCCAGGTTGATTGTTTACTTCAGGCATGTCAGACTGAGATCCGTAAGCCTCTGGTTGATCTTGGAGTCAGTGAGTACAGTATCATCCCTACTATAGGACTCTCTAGTGGACTCAGTGAATGAGATCAGCAGCGGACAGGCACCAGATCTCCCCAGCGCTGACCTGACACTCTTCAAACAGATCGCCCTCGACCTGCGTTGAGTTGTGCCTTAGATGATCACTGGAATTGCATGATATCTTCCATGCATTAATTTTGACTATTTTGTTTACATTAATATAAATATATTTTTGTTTGAATAAATAAAAATAAAGAAATGCAATAACTTTGGACTAATAAAAGATTTAAATAATTAAGATTTAATAATGTTTTGCTGTTCATTTTGTCAAGTTAATATTATAAAATATTAATAATAAAAAATGCATGTGTATGTTAAGTTAATTTTTTTCTTTCTGCTAAAAACTATCGATGATGTCTCATTTTTTTTTTTAAAGGGGGGGGTGAAATGCTATTTCATGCATACTGAGTTTTTTACACCGTTAAAGAGTTTGGATTCCAGTGCTAAACATGGACAAAGTTTAAAAAAATTAAGTTGTACGTTTGAAGGAGTATTTTGTTCCCAAAATACTCTTTCTGGTTTGTCACAAGTTTCGGAAAGTTTTTTTCGAGTATGGCTCTGTGTGATGTTAGATGGAGCGGAATTTCCTTATATGGGTCCTAAGGGACCAACAAAAGTGATCTTTCTAAAACTTTTTATAAAATAGAAATTTTTTATAGATGCACGTTTGAAATATTTTGGTAGTTCAGCTGATAGTTCCATATTTGTCTATATACTGTAGGAAGGTCATTTCCGACCCATCGCACTCTGATGGGGGACCGTGCGGAGGCTATTGAGGGCCAAGCCAAACTTTCCGAGTTCTTACCAGCATTTGCCCGATATAATCCCCAGATTGGATACGTACAAGGTAATGAACTGCCTTTACTTCCACAAATGCCGGTCACTGGCATTCCAGAAGGTGTAAAAAGTACTCAAACATTTTACTCAAGTGAAAGTACAAGTACTCAGTACAAAATTTACTCAATTAAAAGTACAAGTATCTGGTCAAAAACATACTTGATTAAAAATAAAAAAAGTACAACTTTAAGTTGTACTCAAGTATTAAAAAAGTAGAAATACTTTTTTTCTGACAGACATACAGAAGAATGGTTAAAGGAGAGAATAAAAAAACACAATATGCTTCCTCAGATTGATGGTGAACTTATGAAGCCAGACATTTACCTGATGAAAGTCATAATTGAAGTAGAAATGTGTGTG
Source organism: Carassius auratus (assembly GCF_003368295.1). Classification (NCBI taxonomy): domain Eukaryota; kingdom Metazoa; phylum Chordata; class Actinopteri; order Cypriniformes; family Cyprinidae; genus Carassius; species Carassius auratus. Next base: position 26,767 of record NW_020524462.1, read on the forward strand.
TTTGATGCATGAAAACAGTGATCAAATAGTTCTCATGTCAGGCACACACGTTTGAGCTTCTGTTTACCATATTTAATGCACATAAGATAAAATAAAATATAATGTACTTTTCAAGATGAAATAAAATTGTAAGGAGTAAAAAGTACTGTTTTATCTTCAGAAATGTAATCAAGTAAAAGTACAAGTAGACAGTTTAAATTGTACTTGAGTAAAGTACAAATCCCCCAAAATAATATTTAAGTACAGTATCAAGTAAAATTACTCAAGTATTTTACACCTCTGCTGGGATTACTGAAATCTTCTTGAACCTTTTTGCGTGAACTGCTTTTACTGGTTGTGTCACACATTTTTAACTTCAGTATATTACCGAGGTTCAGTCTCAAGAGGGCAGTCAAGTGCTATCTTGTTGCTATTGCATGTCATTGTCATAATTTAGTTAGCATTTATTCTGTGGAGCTAATTTAGTTAGTTTGTCCTTAACATTCAGGTCATAATGGGAGCATGTGGTGGCTCATGGTTTGTTTGTTTGTTGTTTTGCTCAGGGATGTCCTATATAGCTGCTGTGCTCCTGATGATCCTGTCTGAGGAGGAGGCTTTCTGGGCTCTGGTTGCTCTGTTAGAGAAGCCCAAATATTTATCCGAGCTCTTTGATTCTTCTCTGGAGAAGTAAGACTTTCAGCTGTTTTATAAAATACATATATAAACACTTATTTTAACAAAGGTTTACTCAAGCTACACTAAAAACATCTGATGAAAGAACTGTTGGGAGAATTTGGATTTTTGTTTTTTTGCAGATGCCAATAATTGAAAATGGGCTACATATTGTTGGTTAATCAACTTTTTTATCTATTTGAGATTAATTTATTTTAATTTATAGGATTCAACATCAAGCTTTGGTTTTTCATCAGCTCCTGAAGCACAGGAAACCTCTGCTTTTTTCAGCACTTGGTGAGAATTATGATGTATTTTTATTTTTCTGCTAAAAAAAAAAAAATTAAGAAAAATAAATAAATCAATAAATATTTTAATAAATATAATTATGACGTATTATTTTTTCTGCCCATGAAATTAAAGAATGAAGTTTGCCCTCTATTATTTAAAAAAAAAATATATGTACATTTAATATATGAAGTATTAATTGATTACATGTGATCTAGATTATGTAATCAGATTCCAAAAATCATGTAATAACCAGAAATATTTACTTGAAATATTCTCTGGAGGAAGTTCATTTTTCAATAATTAAAAACGACAACATTCACATGTTTACAGTTCAATGTCATTGATGTGCACAAATATGGTTATGTGAAAACAAATAAAATATTACATTTTTTGCTTTCAAGGGTTTAAATAACTTATTTAAAATTTTTATGATTTATTTAATTATTAACTTTTTTATCAACTCACAAACCCACTGTGATTGGTACATTAAGCCCAGTTTGGGAAACTGGTTTGTTTAATGCATTTTATGATGTTCTCAAAAATGGGATATATTTTTCCATTTGCTTTTTTAAATCAATATGGTCAATGGCAAGTTCAAAACAGGTTTGTTAAAGTAATCAGAAAACAATAATAAGACTAAAACTAAGACATATTAAACTAAGGAAGAGGTCTTAAACTCTGGCTTCAACTCTCAACAGGAAAATGTCTGAATATAAAACCAGACACATGCTGAATTACACACATTGGTTAAAATCTCCCAGTTCTCTAGAGTTTATGCAGATCACAGCCTTTCTCGCACAGTTTGTGTCACTGTGTCTCATAGACCTTTTCCTGAGGGCTTTCAAATGAGCTCTTCTGTTTTTTATAGTGGTGGCTGTCCGCCCCCTCAGAGCAATCGTGCAGCTTGGTAAACTCTTA
>NW_020524463.1:0-28119 GCF_003368295.1 Carassius auratus
AGATCTTTGGGCTTAGCCTGCGTTTTAGCTATTCTCTCTCAAGTTAGGCTTCAGAGGGCATTTATTAACCTTTCATATGTGGACTGCCCATCTCTTTCCCTGCCAGAGAAAGGGCAGAGTGAGTGGACCGGCCTCCTGATGGAAGGACGGGAGGGAATTGGTGATGGATCATTGGGTGGGTTAGGGGCTAAGCGCTCACAAGGGAGTGGGATGGATTGCAGGAAATAGTCTGAGCTATGCTGTTTGTCCAACAGAGACTGTTTATCAGAGAAGCTGGGAATAGTTGCATCACCTTGCGTGCTCTAAAAGAATTATCTGTTTCTCTAAAGACCAGCATATAAGCCATTTTGGAGGTCTGCATTAGCAGGGAAATTCACTTCCCACTGTCTGTTTCTGAGATGCATTGCAGCACAGCTGGGTTCAAGTTCTGTGGGTACTGAAAGCATTTGCAGACCATGACACTGTAATCAAGAGTTTCATTGTTTGAGGTTTGTTTCTGGAAAGGGGGAAAAAGTACATCTATGTGGCTCTATTTGCTTTTTAGTTTCAAACCTATGCTGCACAGCAAAGGCTTCTTTTCTTTTCTTAACGTCAGCCCATCTATTTTTTTCTTTATGCTCTCGTGGTTTTCGTACTTGTGAGCTCCTTAGAAAAGTCCTGTTACAGAAATGAGCTTTCAGCTGGGCCTCAGGTGCCATTTGTGTTGCAATCTCCTCAGGATGTCCAATCATTGTGAAATATCACAATTGAACTGCTAACTCATATTACAGACTTTCTACAAATAGAATCACCCTACACTTTCTACACAGCTGATTGCCAGGTCTGTCCCTCATGCTCGAGAACAAGACATATGAAAATAAACCTGTCAAGTTCACCATGTTTTAAGTAACAAAGCACCATTTCTTATCGGCTTTGTCAACTATTTCTTTCCCCCGGCTCTCAGTGTCTTAAAATATGGTTTCCATAATGCTTATAATGTTTCTAATGGATTAGACAAAATCTAAAGTGTTCCCATTGTTATCATTATAGCTGTCTTCATTGCCTATTGAATCGCATCTGCTAAAAAGTGCCCTTTAAGTTGATTTTGATCTTATTTATCATGTCTGTCTTAAATGATTTATATTAAACAGACATCATATGTATAATTTGTCTATTTATATATATTGTATACTGTATGTATAGTATGTATTTTACTATGTTTATATAATATATATATATATATATATATATATATATATATATATATATAACACACACATATATATATATATATATATATATACACAAATAATATATACAAATATCCTGTAATTATATATTTTTTTTTTCACTGTACATATCTGTCTACCTCTGTGTCCCGACTAGGAATCACCGTATGTCATGCTGAAGAAGAACCACGAGCAGTTTACAGGAAATGATAAGTATGAAGGTTACTGTGTGGAACTGGCAGCTGAGATAGCCAAACACGTGGGGTACCACTACATACTCAAGATAGTGGCTGATGGGAAATATGGAGCCAGAGATCCTGAGACCATGATGTGGAATGGGATGGTGGGAGAGCTTGTCTATGGTGTAAGTGCAACATGTTATTTTCTCTCTGCATATATCCGGACTTCAATAACAAAGCGTTAAGGATGAATGCAAGAGAACACAAAGAACCCAATAGGGTGTTTATCAGTTATGCCCACTGTTTCAGAAAATTGACTAGTTTTCAAATCTGAATCATTTTCAGAGAGGAGAGGAGGTTTCAGTAAGTGAACCGAAAGGCTTCATATTTTCTCCACAGTTACAGTAAGAATAACAGAGAGTGAAGAAAACTTTTTCTTGAAAGGTGTTAAATAGAGGTTGAGAGGTTAGAACAAATCCGCTCTGTATTTATAGTTACACATTTTCGATAAACACAAGAAAAATGACTGTTGCTGGTCTGTGTCCTAGATTGACTCCTTTCTTTCCTGGGTCCATGTGTAGTTTAATTATATTTTTAACACTATATATTTAGTGTTTATTGCAATAACATCATACGTTCTTCTGTAGAAAGCTGACGTAGCCGTGGCCCCACTGACCATCACCCTGGTCAGGGAGGAAGTCATTGATTTCTCCAAGCCCTTCATGAGCCTCGGCATCTCCATCATGATCAAAAAGCCCACTAAGTCCAAGCCTGGTGTGTTCTCCTTCCTGGACCCTTTGGCCTATGAGATCTGGATGTGTATTGTGTTCGCCTACATCGGTGTGAGCGTGGTCCTTTTCCTAGTCAGCCGCTTCAGTCCCTACGAGTGGCACGCAGATGACTGCGAGGATGGAGCAGAGCAGAACCCTAACCAACCCTCCTCCTCGTCCGCTCAACCGGGTCAGGGCCAGCAGAACCAGAACCAGCAGAGTCAGGAGCAGACCAACGAGTTTGGCATCTTCAACAGTCTCTGGTTCTCACTGGGAGCTTTCATGCAGCAGGGCTGTGATATTTCCCCCAGGTGAGATGCCACTTTGTTTTTGTTCAGGGTTTTTGCAACTGGTTTTGCTTCAGGGTTTCATGTTGGACATAAAGTGGTGACTCAACAATCATGAACAAAAATTGTCTGCAAAATTGAAAACATTTATTTAGATTCTAAACTTTGATGGGTTCATGCGCAAAACTATGGAAGGTCGTTTCCACCACTGAATAAAAAATGTAAAAGATAATGGCTTTTATTTTATCTCACAATTCTGACTTTTTTATCTCTGAACTGTGAGATTTAAATTCACAATTGGGAGTTATAAAGTCACAATTGTGAGATATAAACTCACATTTCATAGAAAAACTGTATGAATTGTAGGATATGAACTTGCAATTCTGACTTTTTTTCACAAAATTGCATATGAAATCACACTTGAGAGTTAAAAGTCAGAATTGCAAGATAAAAACTCACAATTCTGAATTTTTCTCGCAAATGCAAATTTGTATCTCACAATTCTGACTTTATAATTTCCACTTGCGAATTTACATCTCAGTTCACTTATGGTTTAAATGAAACATTTACATCTCAATTCTCATAAAAAGTTGCATTTAACATTTTTATTTTTTATTCACTGATGGAAATGGACTTCCATGCAAATCAGTTTGTGCTCATTGCAAATTAATTTCTATTCAGTGTTATTTGGGTTGTATTTATTTATTTGTTTATTTTTACTTTGCCAAGTTTTCTTCATGGCCAGTTTGATGGGCATAACATGCAATCTGTCCATGTTGGCATTAATTTAATTTGACTTTTACCAAGTGACGGATGAATTTGCAGCAAAATACAATAAAGTTTGGTTGGGCACACAGCATTTGACACCAGCAGAACAAGACAGGGGAAGTATGTTACTTTAATTTGTTTATGAGCAGTTTATTTCTCTAGCTTACTCTGCTAAAACATTGCATGGTTAGTTTCATTTTATTACTGATCGATTTCAGTTTTGAATGATGCAACAGTTCACAGCAATCCTGTAGATTCTCATGCCGAATATGTTCAAATGTTTCTTAAATGTTTGGGGTGTAGTTATTTCTCAGCGGTGCTGTTGTGTGGCTCTTGGCAGATTACTGAGTGGTGTTTGTAGTTCAGTAATTTGTGGTACATGGCAGTATTTCTGAAGATCAGATAGAGCTGCACATCCACTTGGACTGGACACAAACCTAATGCCACAGTACTGGCTAATGAGAGGAAGGCAGCAGCTCTTTGAAAGGCAGATTAAAGTGCTGTGAATGCTACATCTGAGCCTTTTACTCAGAGATGAAGTGTCTCTCTCTACGCAGTTGCTGGACTCTCAAAGGTCTCCAATTAAAATCCTAATTAATAGGGGGTGAAGCTGGCAACATGAGGTCAATGGCTGTGGGTTTTAATAGCACAGGGAGAGACAGTGCAGTAGGTCTCAGAGAGAAATGTCAGCGGCTGTGTTCAGGCACCAGACAGCTTTCACACCTGTAGGCAACACATTTAATTAACAAGCTAATATTACAGATGGATATACTAGATTCCAGGTTATGCAATATAATTAAATTAAATCTGATATGTTAGCCTCTTTTAAAAATAAAGTTATAAATGTGTGGTCGTGGTTGATATATGTCTATTTTATTACTTATTGAGTGACTTCAATTTTATTCAAGGTATATGTAACTTTCTCTGTCATCATTCTCCTCTGAGAATCATAAGCTGCTCTAAATGGTAGGCAACTCAATTAAGCTTTCTAATTTCTTCTACTTTCAGACTAAATTTATCTATTGTATTGAATATTGAATCCTAGAATGCATTGCAACAAGCTCAGCCAATGGGGAGACTTGGGAGAAGCAGTTATTATAAATGAAAGCATTTCATTCATTATTGAAAATTACCTACAGTATAGAAACTGTTCAGTGCAGTTGAAAATTAATTTTCAAGATTATGCATATCACTGTTAGTTTAGGAACAGGCAAATGCTAAATTCTGTTTGAATTGCTTGAGTCTGCTGTGCGCTTTATGTGAGGAGTCTGACATAAAGCAAGTCACTTTTTAGGAAGGTCATTGTGATTTGGAACAGAGCTCATATGATGTTTTTTCCAGGTTTGCCGGTGATTGTCATTCCATCAACAAAGCAATAATTGCACCCTTCCTTTTTTGGAGGGGACAATTACTACTATAAGCATAATTACAAATGGGTATGTTGGCAGGGAGTCATTAAGAATCTGAGCTGTGATGAGTAAATCATGAGTTCAGTTTCACAGGTAACATCTTTCACACCTTTTAGCGTAGGTTTATGTTCAGCAGTGTCTGCAGTTGTATATCATCATGCACTTTGCTTACCATATGTACTAATTTTTTGCTGTTAATATTATTATTATGTCATTCCTGCCTTTAGTTGATACCTGATTTGACTACAAGAATGAGAGCAAAAGCAGTGTGTTAATTAATCTTTATAAATTGTTAAATCCTAATGCTGTTAAATTGACTGTCCTACAGAAGCTAGTTTGTGCTGGCTTAATGGTAGGATGTCCACAGCATCATGCTGTCACTTTGGTTACCAGTGTGATATGAACAAATTATACTTTTGCAGAAACACAATAGTATTGCAAGCCTCCTTCCTCTGTAGTTGTTCTGTTATGATCATTATATTCATGTTTTTGAAATAATTATATTATTCTAAGGCTTCATCAATTAACATTGTGAAACTGAAAAATTATTACAATTTAAAATAGCTGTTTTCTTTTTTAATATATTTTAATATAATTCCTTTTTATCATTTTTAAACAGTGTAAAAGTGTTTACTGTCACTCCTGATCAATTTAATGCATCTTTGCTATATATTTAAAATATAAATGCTATATATGAGATATATATATATATATAGAGAGAGAGAGAGAGAGAGAGAAAAATAATACTTTTATTTAGCAAGGATGTATTAAATGCATTTAGATAGCATTAAGCATGGGAAATAACACGGGAAGTAGCACGGGTATGTTTTTAGAAATAGCCAAAAATACATTGTAATTATAATTTTTGATTAGTAATATACATTGATAAGAAATTCATCTGGAGAGCTTTAAAGACAATTTACTCAATATTTTGATTCTTTGGACCCTTCCAGATGCATAAATAGTCATATCTCGGCCAAATATTGTCATTTCCTAACACACCATACATCAATGAGAAGCATATTCATTCAGCTTTCAGATGATGTATACATCTCAGTTTCATAAAATTAACTGTTATGACAGATGTTTTTGTGGTCCAGGTTTATATATACATTTATATCAATCTCAATTGCCACCACAAGGCTAGCTCTTTCTCATCAGTTAAATACAATCATGTAAAGTACTTTGCTTTGTTGGTATGGAAAATGACCTTAACCTGTACTGATTCACAGTGATAAATCTTATCTGTCTGAAAATCTTATTAAAATCTTACTAAATCTTATTACTCTGTCATCCAGCATTTCAGAACCTACAGCCAGGGTATGTCTCTGTGAGCTCCTGTATGAATTGATTGTTCTGTCTCAGCAGTGGTGTTGAAATGTCAGCGGTGTGAGGGAGAGCAGCACGCTGCTTTCCTGTGGATGTCTCCTGTGATGGGGCGCAGAGAGGCTTCAGAGGATCTTAATTAGACCGTGTCATTTCTCCCTGTCATTTCTTGCCGTGACTCAGACTCTGCCGAGTGCAATCGACAATGTTGTAGTGATTATACCTTCTCTCTCCGTGTCACTGAAGTTCTATAAACAAGTAAGGACAGGATGTGGATGGTGTCTGCATTGCGGGTGAACATGTTTCGCCATCTTGAACACGTCACCTCAGACGCTGCTTTATGAGTAGCCATGCGTGACTGGATATTCACGATTCTGTTTGTGTGATGACATTTAATTAGTAATGAGAGGAGAGAGTGGATGATGGAGCGACTGCAGCAGCAGCATTAACAACTTCCATTATGCTTCTTTAATCACGGGTTATCAGAGCTTCTTCTATCTGTGATCATCTGCATTTGAATTTACACACTTAGTCCTTCTGTCTAATGAACGCTGATAGGTTGAATGGTTAGTGGTCTGGCCACACGAGCATCAGACTATGGTTTGCCCCTTCATGTGCTATTTATTCTTCGGAAGAAAAAAATCCCTGTTCAAATGTCAGACCTGTCACTCAAACCTACCCATCAGGCATAATTTATGCAAGCCACTCAAGATAATGTTTATCTCTTTAGACACAGGTGCCCACAATCTCATATCTTACTGTTACATTGTCCTTCTCTTCTCTTCTCTTCTCTTCTCTTCTCTTCTCTTCTCTTCTCTTCTCTTCTCTTCTCTTCTCTTCTCTTCTCTTCTCTTCTCTTCTCTTCTCTTCTCTTCTCTTCTCTTCTCGCACTCAACAGAAAAGTAAGCATGGGCTGCTACGTGCATGGTTTGGCATGGCAGAATGCAAGCACTGATTATTATCACTAAAAAGATGCGTCTCAGTTCATCACAATCTCATAATCTATGTTATAACACATTAGTATATGCACAATGAATCTTCCATAATGTCTACACTTCATGTGTTATAATGAGAGGAACTGAGCATGCACATTCCAGGACTGCACAAGAACTGCACTCTGCTGCGTTGGGTCCCGAGATAGTCCCGCAGGATTGTTGGTCTCTACATGGAAGGTGCCTATTAAATTGTTATGATAGAGGCTCTCGACTCTGAACATAACTTGTTTTTCAATATAAACTATTAAATATTTTCTATAAAAATTGTAAGTTGCAAACAGCCGCCCACAATAGCAAATAGCTTTGGTTTTATATTTCATTTGATTACATTAATATTTAAGTTGAGATTTACCAAAATATTTTAGCTATTACTATGTAAAAGGAATACTGCTGTAAAAAAACAGCTTATTTTGTTTAGAGTGTTTGCAACCAAATTTTATTGCACTTTTGTCCATATAGCAGTACTTTTAAAATAAAAGTGGGCAATACACTACTTTTGAATTCAATATTGAATTTTGTGCATAACAATATATATATATATATATATATATATATATATATATATATATATATATATATATATATATATATATATATATATATATATATGCTCAACCAAAGGATTATTAGGAAAACCTGTTCAATTTCTCATAAATGCAATTATCTAATCAACCAATCACATGGCAGCTGCTTCAATGCATTTAGGGGTGTGGTCCTGGTCAAGACAATCTCCTGAACTCCAAACTGAATGTCAGAATGGGAAAGAAAGGTGATTTAAGCAATTTTGAGCGTGGCATGGTTGCTGGTGACAGACGGGCCGGTCTGAGTATTTCACTGTCTGCTCAGTTACTGGGATTTTCACGCACAACCATTTCTAGGGTTTACAAAGAATGGTGTGAAAAGGGAAAAACATCCAGTATGCGGCATTCCTGTGTTGGCGAAAATGCCTTGTTGATGCTAGAGGTCAGAGGAGAATTGGCCCACTGATTCAAGCTGATAGAAGAGCAACTTTGACTGAAATAACCACTCGTTACAACTGAGGTATGCAGCAAAGCATTTGTGAAGCCACAACATGCACAACCTTGAGGCGGATGGGCTACAACAGCAGAAGACCCCACCGGGTATCACTCATCTCCACTACAAATAGGAAAAAGAGGCTACAGTTTGCACAAGCTCACCAAAATTGGACAGTTGAAGACTGGAAAAATGTTGCCTGGTCTGATGAGTCTCTGATGATTTCTGTTGAGACATTCAGATGGTAGAGTCAGAATTTGGCGTAAACAGAATGAGAACATGGCTCCATCATTCCTTGTTACCACTGTGCAGGCTGCTGGTGGTAGTGTAATTGTGTGGGGGATGTTTTCATGGCACACTTTAGGCCCCTTATTGCCAATTGGGCATCGTTTAAATGCCACGGCCAACCTGAGCATTGTTTCTGACCATGTCCATGCCTTTATGACCACCATGTACCCATCCTCTGATGGCTACTTCCAGCAGGATAATGCACCATGTCACAAAGCTTGAATAATTTCAAATTGGTTTCTTGAACATGACGATGAGTTCACTGTACTAAAATAGCCCCACAGTCACCAGATCTCAACCCAATAGAGCATCTTTGGGATGTAGTGGCACTGGGTGTGCATCCCACAAATCTCCATCAACTGCAAGATGCTATCCTATCAATATGGGCCAACATTTCTAAAGAATGCTTTCAGCACCTTGCTGAATCAATGCCACGTAGATTTAAGGCAGTTCCGAAGGCGAAAGGGGGTCAAACGCAGTATTAGTATGGTGTTCCTAATAATCCTTGGCTATAGGTGAGTGTATATATATATATATATATATATATATATATATATATATATATATATATATATATATATATATACATAAACACACACAAACACAATAATATGGGGGTATATACATAGATATATAATATTTATGTAATATGTGACCCTTTACCACAAAAATAAGTAGTAAAAATATTTTTGTACTAATATTGTAAAACATTATTACAGTTTAAAATAAAAATATGTATATTATTAAATATACAATAAAATGTAATTTATTCCTGTGATGCAAAGCTGAACTTTTAGCAGTCAAATGTCATTCTGATATTCTGTATTGCGTTGGTGCTTATTTAGATTACATTTACTTTATTATACGTTTTGAAAACAGCTGTGCAGCTTAATATTTTCATGAAATTTTTAGGATTCCTTTATGAATATGTTCAAAAGAACATATATTTGAGAGCATTTATTTTAAATAGAAACATCCTGTAACAATGTGGCACAGGAACTACAGTATGATTGATTGATGATTTTCAAAAACTTGTTATGAAAGTTAAGTTTTAAGATTCACAAATGTACATTTTTCTAAATCTTCCTAGTGACTTCATGATTCATTGATTCTGGCAGGAATCCCCCGCAACTCCCAGAAAGAAATGACATGCTTTCAGTCCCAGAGCATTGTGTCATGCTTGGTTTTCTCCTCTGAGCTCTGCTGTACTTCCGTCACTTGGCTTGTTTTGTTCATCTATGTTCGAGAAGCGCACAGCAGGTCGGTTCAGGTGATCTGTACTAAGAACAAGTACAGATCTAGCTGTTGAGAGGTTGATGGATCCTGTTACACTGTTGATGGCTCTCACAGGACAAGGATCTATTCCATACCTCCCAGCACCCTGCCCACAATGGCAGATCAAACGTCATTTTGTGTCATTACACCAACACACACACCCGCACTCTAGTGGCCCACAGCACACCTGCTACAGTGATTACATTTGTACAGGGTAAAAATATTGTTCTACTCATCATTTTCAGAGGGTGTTTGTGCATTTCTTTGCTCACTTGACACATCTACCTTTGTGTATGACTAAGTGACCCTTAGTAATACTGAGAATAACAAAAATGAAGTGACTGGGAATTTCTACAAATCATGTGAAGCAGTGGCGTAGCCTAAAAATAGATGCAGAATTATTTTTTACAGTCTCAATATATATATATATATATTTTTTTTTTTTTTACTAAACTTGGGCTATTGTTGTTTACTTAGAAAATATATATTTTTTAAATCAACCCTTTCATGTGTAAGTTACAAATATTTTAACTGCCCCTTTGTTTCCATGGCGACGCGTCATGATTGTCACGTGACAAACCGCAGCCACTAACAGATGTATCGGTATTCATTTTATTTTGTTTTTCATTTTTTATTAAAATATATTCACAAACTTGCTTACCATGTCAACTATCTGATATTCCGATTCTTCGTTTAAAAACCTTTATTAGTTATCTTGATCTATAACGAGTCCTGTCAGCCGGATTTAACGTACAGAACTTGAATTCCCCAGTTTCTCCCGAAATACATGAAAGTGGCTGTTGAGCTGGACGAAGAATAGAGTAAACTTTATTGTTCTGCTATGTGTGTCTGATATATGAATTAAACACGTCGGCAAATTACATTTGAATAGATAGTTTTTGCTGCTTCCATAGACATCAGTGTGTATTTTACAAACTATCAATGTATTGTTTTACTAGTGATTATGTATATTTAAATGTATGAAACCTAAAATAAACATTATGTGGTTGAAAACACTGCATATTAATTGTGATATATGACAAGCGCTGAGCGAATCTGGCAGTTTTGTGACGACACTGAACATTCTAAATCATACTCTCAGAGGCACAGAAATAAGAATTCAATATATGGTGCAATAATGCTTAAAATGTAATATACATTTTAAATTATTTTCGTTAAAAAAATATCTGCCGACATTCGGACTGCCAATCACTCAGCAAACAGCAGCTGACTGTGACCCCAGATGCTCCCCAGAGATCGTTGCCGCATATAAACCTTACTGTCTATGTCTAATAATTTTGCACAGTAATCTGACAATAAATGTGGCACACCCAGATTTTCATATGCACACCCAGAGTCTCTTTTCTGGCTACACTAATGATGTGAAGCCTAGATGTTTATTGTTGCTTCAGCTTGTGCTTCAAAAAATTTGTAATTTATTTTTTTTTCTTTTCTTTTTTTTTTAAGGAATCTTTAATGCTCACCAAGGTTACATTTATTTTTAATTCAATAAAAAATACAGAAAAAGTAATAATATTGTGTACGACAAAAAAGAAAAAGAAAAAAAAATGATCTTCTGTCCTATCCTTCTCTCTCTTTCCCCTTACACACACACACGGGGGCGGAGCCTCTTTCCACATCCAATTCGAACAATTCGAACATCCTATAACAGTTCGCAACACAAAAATGAATAAAGTGCTATGTTAACATTAAGCACATTGTTTTCTACAACACAACAACATTTTGAAAATGCTACAATATATATAATATTGTATTTTACAGGTTTTTTTTAATTGCGTTGGCGTTCCCAAGCAATAGGTACATTTTTAAAACTCTTATTACTAATGTCACAACAGATCATCAAAAGTGCACTTTTTCAAACATTTCAGCATATTTTTAATTGTGTTAGTGCGATACACGCAATCACAATATATACTTTTCACTACACAAAAGTGTTTCATCTATATAAATGTTTCATTCACAGTAACTGCCTTTCATAAAGCTTTTAATATCAAACTTTTCACTTGCATGACTTCTCATTCGGTTTAATACATTGGTCTATTATTTAATCTAACTCATCTTTTGGTGCACTTATAGCTAGAGATTCAATAGATATAGTTTCTATAGAACGTGGTTACAAATTAGGCATAACCAAATCCAATGAATTATTTTTACACTAGTGATTTATCTAAGATGGTAACCATTATTTTGTGTGTGTGTGTGTGTGTGTGTGTGTGTGTGTGTGTGTGTGTGTGTGTGTGTGTGTGTGTGTGTGTGTGTGTGCTCTTGTTTTTGTGACATATCAGGACACAACTCTGTATAATGACATGGGTATGACAGGTATTACAAGGAGAGGGTGACTTATGAGGACATAACCCATGTCCCCATTTTTCAAAACGCTTATAAATCATACAGAATGAGTTTTTTTTTATAAGTAAAAATGCACAAACTTTCCCATGAGGGTTAGGGTTAGGTGTAGGGTTGGTGCAGGGCCATAGAATATACAGTTTGTACAGTATAAAAACCATTACGCCTTTTCACAAAAACAGATGTGTGTGTGTGTGTGTGTGTACCTACTTACTGTAACCATATTTGGGGACAAACGAATACCCAAAAGTAAGCAAAACTTGACAAAATCACCTAAAACCTCCCTTTGAGAACATCTTCATTTGTAAAACCATGTGTTTTGCTATTTGTGAACATATAGCAAAACATAAGGGAGAAGAACTGATCAGAGATTGATTAGAGATGTATCAGAAGGGAGACAGATGGCATCAAATACAGCATTTTACATTACATTATGCCATTTGATACTGTACAGTATAAACATTACCATGACTTCACATTACTATAACTCACCCTTCATTTGAAAAGTTCAGCTAGAGTATAGATTCAGTCATATGGCACAGTGAGGACATTTCCTGCATTGATAATAAACTAAATTTAGCACATCTAAAAAATTTAGTAATGAATTGTAAGATACTCTACTCATTAAAAAAATCAGAGGTAATGAATTATGCACATTAAAATCCATTGTGACAACAATTATATTTGTTTGGCAATGCAGATTGCAGTTTAAATCCAGCATGTCGTTGTAATATTCATGCTACTATGGTGCTTTGTTTGCGTGATGTTTCATTTAAATTCTTAAAATTATTCTGTCAATATACATTTCTTTCCTTCTTTAAATGTGTTGTATTCAAAGATCTATAAAGACAGAATGAAAAGATACTGTCAGACATGCTTTTGGGGGGAAGATAAAAGTTTGATGAGGTCTGTTTTTTAATGCGTTGTGCAACAGGCCTCCTGAAGAGAGAGAATGAACATAAGAACATGAGCAGCAACAGTTTTCTTTTTAATTATCTTCAGTGAAGCAGTCTCTGGAGGACTCCACTTAGACTTTGTTTTGCAGTTCTCTCTGCGTTTCCTCTGAGGAGTTGCATCGCTTATTAGTTATTTAGAGAAACTGCCTGAGTCAGTGTCCAGTGTTCTGCATATTTACCTAAGCGTTCATGATCTTCCTCACATCAGCTCATTTATTTCCAATGAAACAACCTGTGCTATTATCTTGTTTCAGATAATGAAATAACAGAAATTATATGAAGACATGCCCAAAATGCATAGCTTTATTTAAGATTCTACTTTCCCTTATGAACTTATATTTTCCATAAAGCATTAACCTAACACAATGGTTGATCCTGCACTCTTATTTATCAAATAACATACAAAAGAATGCATTATATAATTTTTTAAAGGGATAGTGCACACAATTTGTTTTTCTACATTGTGTTGTGCAGTGAAAAGAAAGTCCAACAGGATTATACAACATGAGTAAATTATAACAAAACAATTTGGGGGTAAACTATCCTTTTAAATATTTGTACCAGACAGTACATTGTAATACCTATTTATAATTACACACATTAAATTTGGTGATTGCTGTTTTTTGATTAAGTACTCTTTGAAGAAATACTTTAAGAGCATACATTTTATATATTTATTTACAGACTTTGATTTTTCTACATTTTGTTTTGTTTTTTTACAAACAAATGTCTTTACCATCAATTTAGATCAAGATACCTCAGAATTTGATATTGAATTGTAAGATATTGTACTCCTGAAATGATTCAGTGAAATCTTTTCCCCCACATTATATCCATTTTGACAGTTATTTTTGTTTGTCAATGGAGATTGATTTTTAAAGTCTACATGTCGTTTTGTATATACTTAAAAAATGAGCATACCTTTTTATTTACAGGCTAAAATTTTTCAATATTAGTTAATATGAACTAGTGGTTAACAACTTCTTATTAATTCTAATTACTTGTATTAGCTAAGATTAACGAAGGTTAACATATATATATATATATATATATATATATATATATATATATATATATATATATATATATACAAAATGTGTTAATCTAAGCTAATAAAAATAAAATTATTCACTGTTCATGTTACTTCAGTGCATCAGTGCATTACTTTAAATCATTAAATGGATTAACAACATTTGATTTAAAAATAAAAAAGTTAGTAAATGTTGAAATGAATATTAAAGGGATACTCTACCGCAAAATGAAAATTTTCTCATTAATCACTTACCCCCATGATATTCCATATCATACTTTTTTCTCCGCTACATTTATATCAAGGTCCTCATAATGCACTGATTAATTTTAACAAATGAAAGCTTATTTTAAAGTGTTACCGACATGTAGGATATACAGTATTGTCATCTCCTTTACATCCTCGGCAGTAAAAGAGCATTTCTGTGTGGGACTTTGGTAGAGACAGTTCAAAGTTTACAATGACAGATATTTAATTCAATGACAGAGACAGATGAAAAGAGAAAGCATTAAGCAGACAAACAGTGGGCTTCTGCGTGCTGCACAGACGCATGCTGGCCGTAGACGTGGTTCAGTCAGTTCAGCGTCGACTGAAAGCTGCTCGGTGACAAAACCCATCTCAGCTGCGTGTTTGGAGAGAAGAGAGTGCTGCCATGGCAACGCTGAAAGACATGGGTGTTTCCTCTGGAGTGGCACAGCTCACAGTTTGAGAGCAATGCTGAGTGACTACCACCATCCGTGTGTGTGTGTGTGTGTGTGTGAGGCAGCTCTAGCCTACATTATAGGGACCAAATGTCCTCAGAAGAATAACAAAACCTGATGTTACCTACAGGGAAACAGACAGTGGAGGAAATTTGCTTAATAAACATGCAGAGTAAAGAAAATGTAAAAGATGAAAATGTATGAGGGATAGATTTTGATAATGTAGACAAGTCAATGAAATGTATGCTATGCATTTAAACCTGTTTTTGTGCGCTATTAGTGTGTGTAAAGTCACAAGGACACATGGCTTTCTTTACAGATTGGTTGCTCTGATTTATCAGTGGGTGATTTGTGTTTTATAGATGAATACGTGTCTAATGCTGGTTCTGGATGTGTGTGTGTGTGTGTGTGTGTGTTGTGTTGCAGAGGAAGTCGATATCTGTGCCACCTTCAGTATTGAGTTATCTTGAACAGGGCAGTGCAGAAGATTATGGCTATAATTTATATAACATGAGAAGGTAGCTTCATCTCAGAAATGGATTTCTTAAGACGCTTACTGTACACATCCGTCTAAATACGAGACTCTGAGTCAAGCTTGTTTTAAAAAGATCTGTGAGATTTATGAAATTAAAAGTGCGCAAATAAACCACAGCAGTTTCATACAGAGTCACATACACCTGCTTGAGAAATGAGCATATTATACAGACATTAGGGAAATCTCTCACAGTTTTTCTCTCGTTTAATTGCAGTCGTTTGCTGTCAACGCCATTTGCATAATCATCTCATTCCATACATGCAGAGCGTAAATACTGACCTCGTGAGGAAGAAGAGGTAGCGGTGTTGATTTAAACATGGAGAGATTTTGACATGTGACAAGGAATGAGATCAGTGTGTCAGTTTCACACTGCTCAAAAGGTGCCTGGCAAAAGCTGTCAAACAACATCAGAGCTGTGAGCTCCAGTTCCCTCCACCAGCTTTGAATTTCTGGTGCCTCAGCCTCTTGTGCACATTGTGCCTGTGGTATATTTTCAGAGTTTGACTTGGGGGGTTTTCATAGGCCACTGATGTTTTGCATGGGTTTAGGAATGATCTAGAACCTGGGAGGGAGAAATCAACATTATTAGCTTGGCTCCTGAATATTAATTAAGTGATAAATTGATTTGCCTAAAATGCAAATACTTTAAGTGGGAATAGGCTATATGAGGATTACCATGCATTAATTGTGTTTTCATTCATTCTGCTTATACAGCCGATTGAGCGTAAAGCCTTTATTTATTTTTTTGCTTTGTGGCCGAGCAACGCTTTTTAAATATATGATTATTGCTCAAAAACTGTGAGTCCCTGTATCTCTGTATAAATGTGCTTATGTAAATCAAGAGAATATTATGTAAAAAAAAAATAGATGTTAAAATTGTATAAAAAAATACATTCAAATATGAATATATAAAAATATATGCATTTTATTTCTAATATGTTGATCATCATATCTTTTAACTAATATGTAACATGCAAAAGTTTATTGTAACCAGTGTTATTTTAGTATAATTTATAGCATTTATCATGGTTCTAAATTACCTTTTTTATATTTTCAGTTTAATTTTAATTTTGTTTTAAGGTTTAGTAATTGTATGCGTTCGTCATTTTTGGTTTCTATCTTATTAAATATTTCAATTTAGCTTTAATTTCTTTCAGTTTTAGTAAATTTAGTGCCTCAGCTTTAACTTATTTTCTTTTATTTGCAAAAGCTAAATTTCTACTGTTTACATTTTTTAAGTTTAAGTTCATATCCAGTAAAATAGTTAATCAATTTTCTTTTAGACATTAAATCATTTATTTATTTCATTGTTTGTCAGCGTAATGTAAGTGTAAGATGTCACGTTTACTGTGTGCAACATTCTTCAGTGTTTCAATTACCAAGCACTTATTAAATCACAATATGGAGACTACTGAAATGTACATTATTTAGTATTGAATCAACCATTTCATTTTCTCAGATAAATGTACTTAAGTATGCGTTCGCATCTGATTATCTTGTTATTTGGCTGTGGTAAATATGGCATGCTGTATTTGTCAGAATATGTATCGTGTATTTAAGGGTAATTAGCTGATATGAATTATGAGACTGAATAAATAGCAGACACAACACATCAGCATCTTCATTAGACCATTTTAGCACTAACTCAACACACTTCAACAGGTCCTGTCATGAATCATTTTTACGGTGTAGCCTGGTCACACTGAATATTGATTTACCAGCATCATTACATTATAATACTGCTGTATACTAAACCATTCAGAAAATAAATTTCCCATCTTACACTAGGTGCTTACATATCTTTCTGTACACAGCTATATTTGTAAACACAATGAAAATGAAAAATAGTCTCAGCTTTATGAATCAATCTCAATAGGCCTGGTGACTATCCAGGTCACCCCCTATCAAGGTGGATTCACCATGTACACAGTTAACCCTGGTCTTTACTCCAGCAGAGAGAGAAGATTATGCCGCTAGGCTGCCAGGAACTCAGGGGAGAGCGGCCCTGGTTTTGTTTAAGCCTTCTAAGCCTGCAGGTAGACCTTCTAGAACTCCCTCAGAGATGTTAAACTGATCTCATATGCCTGCCTGAGCTTCATTCAGGTCATGTGATTAGAGCCCAACCTCAAAGGTCTGGTTTAAAAAAATATCCTTGTTGCATGGCGTTCTGGATTCAGGATTTGACCAGGGGTGAAATTGTTCTTTTTTTTAACCCTTGTGAAATTTGAATTTGTGACCAGCGGTATCTCAGTCCAGCCCTTGAAGGATTAAATCAAATATATTCGTTATGCTCTTTCTATTAAACACACATTTATTTGCTCTTTTGACATTCACTGCACATTCGCAGGGTTGACAGCTTCTTGCCTTTTCATATTTCTGTTTGTTGCCATCTCGTCAGCCTTTCATCTCGCCGGGTTCCGCCTCCCTCCCAGCTTAAATGATTAAACCGTGCGTTTGTTTTTGTTTACGTGTTTTTATCTGAGAAGCTTTTCCTGTTCCACCACACATATCGAACAACTACTTTCCCTGAAACCTTTTACACACACCATTTCTTGTTGTACGCTGCTTAGACTCACTTGAGCAAGAGAGGGATTCCTTGGGGATCCTTGGAGATTTGGGCAAATCAGTTTTTTTTGTTTTTGTTTTTTCACTTTTTTTCATTGTTATCGGTTGAAGTACAATTACAGTGGTGGGTGAGTGCTCTCATCACCATGAATCCCTAGCAATTAATATACATATTCATTTCACATACTGGCAACTTTCTAAAAGTGAGATTAATGCACTGCTGGTAAGTCGCATTGCCTTATCTCGTTTCAGCACATTTCACTAAGAGTTTATAGCTGAGTGGAGACAGAGCAGTGTATCAAACAGACTAGACCTCTGACCACTGTAAGCATCAACGTGTGCATGAAGAAGCTACCAGAGTTTGTAATACAGTTAGAATGTAGAAAATGTTCAGTGCTCCTCGGAATGAGATTAGATTTTTTGAATGAATACACCTGATAAACTAATATTGGATCTCCAATTGAGCTTGTGATTTCCATTAGTTTCTCTGAATTGTTTTAGCAAAACAGATACAAAATATTCAGCTCTTCTTGAATAAAATCCTTGCTAATAAACTTATAATTATATTCTGATTATGGCTGATAACTGATAAATGACTGAAATGGCTGATTTCTGAAGGAAAGTGACTGTGAAGACTGGAGTAATGGCTGATAAAAATTCAGCACAGGAATACATTTTAAATTGTAATAGTATTTCAAAATATTGCTATTTTACTGTAGTTTTGATCAAATAAATTCAGATTTTCAAATATTGTCCCAAACCCAAACTTTTGAACTGTAGTGCAAATAAAAACAAAATATTTTTGTTAAATGCTTTATAAGTGAATTTAGACATTATAGTATTATATGTATTCTACAGAATAATGGATATACATTTCAACATTTCATTTTGCACCGTGGAGCTATTGTTGTATCTGAAATCTGTATAATTCTAAATAAATAAATATGTTTTCTATTGATGTATTGATTGTTAGGATAGGACAGTACTACTTGAACATTTTAAAAAATATGGACGCTGAGGGTGCAAAAAAATTTCAATATTGAGAAAGTCACCTTTAAAGTTGTCCAAATTAAGTTTTAGCAACGCATATTACGAATTAAAAATTAGGTTTTTATATATTTATGATAGGATATTTACAAAATATATTCATGGAACGTATGTTTTACTTAATATCCTAATGATTATTGGCATAAAAGCAAAATTGATACTTTTGAGCCATACAATGTATTGTTGGCTATTGCTACAAATATACCTGTGCTACTTATGACTGGTTTTGTGGTCCAGGCTCACATATTTGAAAACCAAGAGTGTGTTTTGTTCTATAGAATTTTCTTTAAAATCAATACTACTTGGCTTAATAATATGCATATGTTATATGTGTACACAAGTTTACTTATTGAAGCAACAATATATGTATTTCATTGTGTTTCCACAGGTCTCTCTCTGGCCGTATCGTGGGTGGTGTGTGGTGGTTCTTTACTCTGATCATCATCTCCTCATACACAGCCAACCTAGCTGCTTTTCTCACAGTAGAGAGGATGGTGTCACCCATCGAGAGTGCAGAGGATCTGGCCAAACAGACTGAGATTGCTTACGGGACTCTAGATGCCGGCTCCACCAAAGAGTTCTTCAGGGTAAAAGAAGACATGAAGTGTTAACCTTAAAAAAAGTATATTTTTAAATGTATAATATTACACTCTCTTTCCTCATTTAGAGGTCAAAGATTGCAGTCTTTGAGAAGATGTGGTCTTATATGAAGTCTGCAGACCCCTCAGTGTTTGTGAAAACCACAGATGAAGGAGTTATACGGGTGAGGAAATCCAAAGGGAAGTATGCCTACCTGCTGGAGTCCACCATGAACGAGTACATCGAGCAGCGCAAACCCTGTGACACTATGAAGGTCGGAGGAAACTTGGACTCCAAAGGCTACGGCATCGCCACCCCCAAAGGATCCCCTCTCAGGTAAAGCCAGCTGTCCACTGTATGCTAACTGTATGGATTTAACCATTGCCAAACTAACTTCTGATGGTGATTCAGTTGTGGTAGAGGCTGGATACAGTACTAAAGGGGTTATGGGGTAATATCCATTTTCATACTGCATTTCGTAAACTTGTAAGCCAGTTCTGTGTACTAGGTTATGAAGGACACAGCAGACTAATGCAATCTGGCATACTTTACTGAATCTGTACAGCATTACTTTATCACTGCAGTCCTGCCATCTAAATCAGCTCTTTAAAATGCCAAGTGTGCTTGAGTACACTGCATAGTCCATATGTGCTCTTCTCCATCATTTGATGAATTTATGCTGACACGATTGCAGTGTTGCAAACAAGACACATTCTATAATAAGCTTAATTCACATGGAAAAACAATGCATTTTTGCTGAGAATGACTCACTGTGCAGCGCCAAATTTAACACCTGGATTACAGGTGGTTTATTGATAAGATGCAGGCTTTTGCCAAAGTGATGTGGCTGTTCAGTGAACTTGCCTTCTTTCTCGTTTTTGAAGGACTTTTTATTGGCTATACGTGACATCATTAAATAAGCCATCCTTTGAACCAAGGGCAAGGGTGGAAGTACTATACTAAGCAGCCTCTGCTATAACAGAATATACTTGTGTGCGGAGCTGTTCAAAATCCCTCCTGTAACTCATGTTGCTTGAAGGGGTTTTCAGCACACTCCACCAGAAGTGCTGGCATAAGAAACAGGAAAATGATGCGCCCTCTTCAGAAGCTCTTTAGGAAACACGTGTGTTCGGCGTCTTTTCATTAAACTGTAGTTCCGCTCAACAGAGCCAATTGAGACGGCGACAAGCTCTTTGAAGCTTTAGGTTCACTGAATGCTAATTTCACTTTCTCTCCTCCTTCATTATGAATTGCAAAAGCTTTCTTCTCACAGACTGACTTGCGCATGAGAGCAATTGGGCAATCAGTTGTTATTCTTATGCAAGCCACTTCTGAAGATGAATGTCGACATTAACACGTTTCTTTTATATTCTCTGCAATATAAGGTGAACGGTTGTTATTTTAGTTGTTTGCCACCATCATTAACGTCACATTTATTGTGCTTGAACATACACATCTGACTAATACGCCATGGCCCACATGATCTTACATTCATTGCAGTGCAAAAAGCCTCACAAGGGCAATTTGGAGTTGTTGAAATAACCT
This sequence comes from Carassius auratus, assembly GCF_003368295.1. NCBI lineage: Eukaryota > Metazoa > Chordata > Actinopteri > Cypriniformes > Cyprinidae > Carassius > Carassius auratus. Next base: position 20,845 of record NW_020524463.1, read on the forward strand.
CAATAACTCCATCTCTCTCTAATAAGATAAGCTCCTTGGGGAAACGACCTCATAGCAATTGTACAGTCATTTTTTGGGTCACCTTATAGCGAAGCGAACAGGGGGAGAGCGTGGATGGAGTGGGAGAGAGACATCGGATACAAGATGTAAATGAATGACTTCCATCTTGCCACCTAGGGCAGGACTCAAATTAAATTCAATACTAGCTAGCTATTACTGTGACAGCAAGAGTGAAAGAGGCTTGGAAATGAATTCATGAATGTGTTTCTCTCGCTGGTGAGTTACCAGCTGTGCAGTGTATATCTAATTTTGAGAGAGAGCGACTCCCATACTGACACGTGTTTACATGTACCGGTATATGCTATATGGGCATCTGCTGTGTGACTTCATCACGTGGAAGCAAAGGGGAGAATTTGATCTCTCTGTCAAAATTGGTAGACACTGAGATTCTTATGTGTACATCTAGACTGAGTAATGATTTGCTGGACTAACCATGTGCTGCAGTTGTCAAAATGTACCATAATGCTCCCACTATTTTCACAAAAAAATTTTACACTGTCAATTAACTATTATTTACAGATATCTGGCACAGATTAAATATTGTTAGGTGTAAAAACACTTTTTTGAAAAATACATTGATTTCTACATTATTTCATTGAGATTTTAAGATTTTGAGATGAAGATATCTAAAAAAAAAATTCTGACAAAAAATGTTCAACTTTTTAAAATGTAGTTAAATTGATAATAAAAAAATAAAAAAAAATAAAATGAAAAATAATTTTTAAATGCAACATTTAAATTACATTTTAAAGCATCTTCTTGGTCAATGTAAAATCTCGGGTAACAGGACAAAAAAATGGATGTGAGATCTGTGCATGAGCCATTACAATGTTAATGTAGCTTTAATAACACTGATCAGAGCCTTTAATAGAGATCTTTTTACACCTCACTATCCGATGTGTTACGGTCTGCTAGCCTCATCATGCTTTAATACACAAATTCTTAACTAAGATGAAGTTAATTAATCTTTTGAACTTGCTTTACTTTTTACTTCACTTTGGGCCCTATTATACACCTGGTGCAATGCGGCACAAGTGTTTTTGCTGCTTTCAGCCTGAAGCAGTTCTCATTTTCCCATCCTGCGCAGCGTTGTTTAAATAGCAAATGCATTTGCGCCCATTTGTGCGCTCATGATTGTGCTGGTCTAAAAAAGATGTGTGTTCAGGTGCACTGTTGGCGTGTTGCTATTTTGAGAAACTGAAAATAGACTGCACCATAGACCTGATCTAAACTCTAAAGGTCAATGGCACAATATTTTTTTTTTATTTAAAGAGCATGTTAATAGAAAATGCACCTCTGGGTGGGTCCACAATGCACGTTCACTTTGCTTATTACACACAGGGACGCACAGCAGCACATAAACATGCCTAATATTAACAAATTAAGGATTACAGTGTAAAACAATATTTTTGTGTAGGCTACATAAATATTAAAATGTCATACATGTAATAATGGATAGTCTTTGCATGTATCAGAATTAGAATAGGGACAACCCTTTTAAACTACTGGGAGCGCCTACCATTTTTCCCGTCATTATAATAGCGGATTCGGAAATGCCCTGAATGCACCTGCACCATGCACTTCAGCTGTTCTCAATTCCAGTCCTCGCAAGCCTCTGCTCTGCACATTTGTTATGTCTCTCTTTGTTAACACACCTGATTCAGATAATCAGCCCATTAGAAGTGAGCTCCGTGCATGAACTGTGTTGCGACTGACATGGTCCCTACACAGTGTTCATTGCTCCCTACTCCCTGAGCTGGGGAAATCTGTTGAAGTTTACTTCACTTCGGAACATTCAGTCATGGATTTGTGCTGCGCCAATGTCTTCACACACAGTGAAGTGTGATATCATATACCTCTGTAAATAAATACAATTTAAAATCTTGCACACTTCAATGCACTTTGAATGGAACATATACGTTCCTGTGATGTACACCTCGCAGGGCACTTAACGTTCGAAAAGACCAAATGTCTGAAGTGATAAGAGAAACATACAAAATGTGCAGAGCTGGGTGTGTAAGGACTGGGATTGAGAACCGCTGGTTTAGATCGTTAAAATAGGACCATTTGTGTTTTATGGGTTAATTAACTGACTGAAGAAATAATCAGTTGTTTTGGTGCATTTCGACAGCTGTTCCACATTTTCCCTGTCTTATCTCCAACTGATACCTTAAATTGGTTTGTTTTGCAGTCAAGATGCGACAGCCCTAAAGACTGATGTGTGTGGCCTTTTATCTCTATCCATCTGTGCCCATTCTCTGAGTTTAGTCTATAAAATCATCTCACCCAAAGCACTGCCACCTCCTGAAGCAAATGCTCATCAAACTGAATGTAGCTGTTTGTTCCTCATTCCTGAGACACTCTCTGACTTCTTTCTGTCTGGTACTTCTGGGATTAGAAAGAATTCCTGGGTTTTATCAAGCCAGACAATCACTTTCCTACACATACAGAGCTGCACACGACATTTGCTCGCGGCGCAGATTGGCCAGTCGGTTACATGGGTCGTGAGGAGATGTACGTTTGTGAACTGTATGGGGTGTTCAAGACCTGAGAATGAAAAGAGATGAAGAGATAGACACATATACACATATCAGTCACGTAGGGAACAGGGAATAACAAAATGTTTAAATCATCTGCTGTCATGTTGGTCAAGTAATGGTATTGCTTCTTTAAAGCTTAGACAACCTTAGTATAATGTTCATGCTGCTCCTTTCAAAACAATGTAAATGGTGACCAAGCTCCAAAAATGACAAAAAAAAACTGAATCCATGAGACGTGCATCTAATGAATTATTCATGCAAGAATGTTGTGCTAGTTTACTGCAACAATGGTGATGTGAACTTGACATACTTATGAAAATCCAGCATTTAGTTGATCCTGATAAACTTATTGTCACAATTTTAAACACAGCTGCTTCCTTCTAGTTTTGAGAGCTGTAGTTCAAATCATTTACACAAATGAGATTTTATGACAAAGCACAACTTCTGAAGGCTTGGAATATAGTATGGACTACTGTTTGTATTTCGACAGTCCTTGGTCACCATTTGCTTCCATTATGTCCGTGAACATTCTGCCCAACATATCCTTCTGTATTTGACGAATCACGAAAGTGTGAGTTTTTATCTCTTTAAGAATGAATCTAATGTCTCCAGGCTGTTGTTTTCAATTCACATTGTTACATTCCCCAAAAGCAAAGAGCCAAAAGTGGACACTAAACACTAAGGACTTTTTTCTCTCCTCTTATCTAAAGAAGTCTTGTTCCTGGCTTTATAAAACCTGTCTTTCACAAAGGCATTGGCACTAACAAAAGCATTGTTTTCCATTAACACACATGTTAACATACTTTATATACAGACTCAGAGCAAAACCACTGCGAATGCTATGTATTTAACATTCCAACCTACATAGAGCAGTGGCTGTTGTGTTCAAACCTGAGTCTGTTCTCCCATCACGCTGTCTCTGAAATGGTTTATCTGGGCTGACACTGACCAAAATATTATTTCGTTATCGTTTCAAGAAACCCAGTAAACCTGGCAGTGTTAAAACTGAATGAACAAGGCCTGTTGGACAAATTGAAAAACAAATGGTGGTACGACAAGGGAGAGTGTGGCAGCGGAGGAGGTGATTCCAAGGTCAGCCCCAATGTGACAAACCCAGCGGGTAAAACCACCACTACCATGGGGGGTAACCAGCAACTCACGCCGACCAAACACTCTAGACCTAAGCAATCAGGCCTAAACTGAGCTTACTACTAGCACATCTTGGCTGATTAATAAATACAAAGTACTTTTTTAACAAATTATGGCATATCATAGCAACGGGTCAATAATAGCTGACCACGTTCACGTTATTCCAAGCAGAGTGTTTGCGGTCTGCTGGTTACCCAAAGTGATATAATAATACACATCTTGCAGCAGGGAGCAAGGAAGCATCGCTAGATGGAGTATTAACCCATATCACTTTTACAATGAACTAACATGTTTCTGATATGTGTTCAGTCAATTAAAAAAAGAAAAAGAAACAGAACAGTTGAGTTGATATTGATGGGTATGTGTTTAATGTGTACTGAATAACATAAAATAACATAGATAATGTTATTTATGTTATTTTCCTGGTTGAAGAATCCCAGTTAACCTAGCGGTGTTGAAACTCAGTGAGCAAGCCGTCTTAGACAAACTGAAAAACAAATGGTGGTACGATAAGGGGGAGTGTGGAAGCAAGGACTCCGGAAGAAAGGTCAGTTCACATATTTGGTCCTGCTCTGTTCCCTTCAGTTTAGCCCTCTCAGTACCCTTCCAGAACGTTCAGTTAGGAATCTGGACATGGGCGGCTCTTACTCTCTCTCCAGGGTTGTATTCTTTAATTTGGGAAGCAAGAGGACACATATTGGTAGTAGAGACTGCATTTTTGCTTTATTCAAATTTTATTACATTTTGTGTGAAAACATGTTATGCTGATTTGGTGCTAAAGAAACAAAATATCAATTTTGAAAAAAGATATGCTGCTTCGTATTTATTTTTATTTTTGTATATTATTTATTTTAAAAAGCTTTAACAACATTTTCCAACAATAAATCAAAATTTAAATATATAAATATAATAAACATAATAATAATATCAGACAGACACATAGATAGACTCTGATACATTTGTGGTCTGTACATATATTATGACTATAAAAAACAAGATTCTTTGAAGAATAGAAAGTTTTAAAAAAAAGTCTGTTCAAAAAGAAATCTTTTGTACCATTATAAAAGTCACTTTTATGATAAATTGAATGCATCATTGCTGTAAAAATGTATCAGTTGAAGAGGTAATATATTAGTATACTGTTCAGAACATTTCCAACCATTATTTTGTACCGTCATAAATTACAGACTTTAGGTGTATGTTTATAATAGATTTAGACATTTTGGCAGCATGGTTAAATATGGTTGTTGTTGTTTTTTTGTTTGTTTGGTTTATTTCCATTTACCATTTGCATACATATATATATATATATATATATATATATATATATATATATATATATATATAATATATATATATATATATATACACACACACACACACCTCAAATCTGAAACATTTTATATTATTATTTCAAGTGTAAATAATAGTATGTCTAGCTGTAGGAGCTGTGAAGAGAAAGGCCATTATTATAGACAAGATGACTCACTGTATAATACACTCACTTTGTTTAAAATAGCCTGGTGGTCTGAATGGAGCTCTGGAGAGAGACTGGTCATGTTGCTCTGATCATCTGTAAGAGTCAAGCCTCCCTTGTGGTCCTCAGCCTCTGTGTTCTCCCTCCTGTGTGCCCTTGGAGTGTGCATGTATTTGGATGCAAACCCAGTGGACAGCTGTCTGTGCTGTCATAGGCCCCGGCCGATACACACCCCCACGCACCAAACCCACCCGCATGGCACACACAGTCTTACATGCCTTTCTTAGAGAACCAGTTCAACACCAAAACTATTATTATATCACCTTTGATTAATTAACCTAATATTAATGACCTGGGCTGCATGGGCGCCAACCACTAATATCGTCATTTGCAGCTATGATATTGTATGTGATCGTTTTGTAGATTGTACAGTAAATTAGTGAAGATTCTAATCAGCAGGTTGAATGAGTGAAAAATTTGTTGAAGATGAACACAGACTGGCTGTGTTAGTGCATGAGTGCATGTTCGTAATTGTAAATTAAATGTAACAAATAAAATTTCATGTTCCTAATTTTAAATTACCATTTTACGGTATAAATTTCAAATGACAATTTGTGCAATAATTTAACCTAAAGTAATTACCAGTGATTTTTATGTTATTATATTAACATTTATATAATTGTATGTACAAGTTTATATTATAATAGCATTTGGTATTAATGTTGAATGATATAATAAGTATTTAATACTAGTATTTATTATGACAGTTATATTAGTTGCATAAGTTAACATTATTAGATCTTTCATAATTAATATTTCTTTATAAATAACATATAAGCAAAAATGCAAGTTCAGGAGTCAAAAAAAAAAAAAAGAATGTGTTAGCAAAACAGAAAATAAACATTTATATTCATCAATATTCATGATATTTTATACTCAGAGGAGCAGGAACATTTTAAGTAAATGATTATAGCACTACATTTGGTGCCACGGTGTTTTTTGCACTTTATTCAAGATAGTTATCTTTTTAGCATTTTAGCTTTTTTATGTTTAGACGTTTGGATGAATGCTTAAATGTGTATATGTAATGTATAGGCATGCTTCTATTGTCTTTGTCCCTGTGAATTTGTTCGTTTTATCCAGTAATTCTCATCTAAGACTTTTTTCCTTCTCCTGTAGGACAAGACCAGTGCTCTTAGCCTCAGCAATGTGGCTGGGGTTTTCTACATTTTGATCGGCGGTCTGGGTCTGGCCATGCTGGTGGCCCTGGTGGAGTTCTGCTACAAGTCCAGAACAGAGTCCCACAGAATGAAGGTGTCCGCGCGGGCCGCTCAGGCCTTTCACTGCACCGCCTTAGACAGCAGCTACACTGAGCTGCAGAGTTACGGCCTGTACGGTGCCGACACTGTTAAGATATAAAGCACTCTGGGGTAGGAACCTTGAGTACTGCGGAGAACTAGGCCACATCCTGCCCACGTAGCAGCCTGACCTGCCCCCCATCTAACAATCGCCAGATTCAAAGCTTCTGCTGCCCACTTTCAATATCATCCGTTTCTCCACACCTCTTCTTTTTCTGTCTCTTACACTTCTATTTTAATAGTAGGGCTGTCAAAAATGTAAATTAATACAGCATAATTATAAAATAATGTAAATATTTAATATGATTATTTAATAATGCTAATAATGCTAAAATGTCCCAAAATGTAATATATAATAAAATTTAATAGACAATATTTGTTTTAATATTCATTGGTAATTAAATTAATATATTACACTTTTTTTTTTTTTTTTATTGATTGTTAGTGTATGCAAACATGCAGACTACATCTTGACAGCCCTATTCAATACTCCTAATTTAATCTCTCATTATTCTTTCTCTCCCTTTATTTCCCGTTGTCCGCTAGCCGCTCTGTCCATAGACTAGAGCTTTGTTTATACACATCGTGTCTCTGTTCATTCATGAAACAGAGCAAGTGTTTCCCCGGAGACACTGCAGGTTCTCTGTTTTCCACCATGACTCCAGAAATAGTCCGTCTAGACTCATGATTA
>NW_020524464.1:0-114928 GCF_003368295.1 Carassius auratus
ATTATATATATATATATATATATATATATATATCATATATATATATATATATATATAATATATATATTTATTAATTAATATTTGTATTTTATTTTTGTGGAAACTGTGAATTTTTTCTTTTCAAGATTCTTTGCTGATTAGAAAGTTCCAAGTTCATAGAAATGTTGTAACTTTTGATCAATTTAATGTTTCATTGCTACATATTTACATAGTTACTGCATTTTCTGTGGTATACAACAATAAATAACACTTTTGCTGTCTGTCTGTACAAACCCTTTAAGCTGCTCAAAGGCATGATTCAATTATTTTGTGCTATCCCACAAAAAAAAAAAAAAAAAAATTTAATTTGCTCAACCAGGTATTATTATAAATTCACCTTCTTTTTCTGTGAGACATGGTGGCATGACAATCAGTTTGCTACACGGTGTGCCACTGAAGTCATTACAACTTTATCTGGGTCACAGCCCTTCAAACAAAGTGGAAAATTACTTAATCTTCAGCTGCAAGACAGTGAAAAGGGATAATAGCAAGTCATCTTGCACCGAAAAAGCAAGAAAGCACTAACTATTAAGAAGAGCACTACTTTCCAAAACTTTTAATTAAACATCCAGGTCTACAGGGAACAAATCACTTTCAATAGGATTAGTGCTTTCTCGGGTTCCAGGTACCTCTGCGACACGGTCAGAAAAACTATTTGAAATGCTCTGAAACAGTTTGGATGTAATCTGCACATTTACAGTCACTTCACAAAGAAGGGATTACCAAGGCAACTGGGAATTCCTGCATGTGTAAGTTGAATTGAAAAGAGGACCCAAGAGATGGTACAGTAGGTGAGACATTGAATTGTTTTAGGTATACAGGAAATTCGGAAGTAAATTTGTCTGTGATTGCCATCTTACTGCATGCCCCCACTGGGCTTTTTATGATTCAAAAGCAACTCCACAGCCCCCCACCACTTCCTTTCGTATGGCATGTAAAAGCGCATCCCCACGTACACGTAAAGCTGAGGCAGCAACTCAATAATTTCCAGGTTCTCATTCTCAATTGGCAATCAACAGAGCTTCCGTCCCAAAGGGTCGATGCAGTTGATGTTGATTTTGAAGTAGATCTCGGCTTCTATCAGAGCTTGTTTGACGCTGGCGTAGTCACCTTTCTCCACAGCAAACAGGTAGGCCTTTTCCAGCGGTGACAGTTCAGACTCGGCTCGAACTATCCGCAGAGGGATCCTGTCCCTGTATGAGAAGTTATCCGTTCTGCGAAAGTAGAGCTGTGACATTGCTTGCTATGCCTTCGTGTGAGACAACTGGGCAAAGAAGAGAGATGGAAATAGAGAGACCAAGTACAGACAATGAAAGGACGCTGGTAAATGAGGGTAAGAATCATGCATTACAGAGGAAATGGCTCGAAGCATTGCAAACCAATCATCTCCCACACCCAACATCCCCATTAGCATGACACTTAACCCTTATTTGCTTGGTTTTCTGTAGAACTTCGAGGTTTATGAGGAGGTTATTAGATTTGGGCGTTATGTTGAAGGCCACAATGAAAACCTCAGATCCTTTCTAATGGACAAGATCTTAATGGAGGTCAAGAGTTCACTTGATGTTGGGTGAAGTCATAAATGTATACGCATGGACTGGATTTTTGTTACTTGTCTAAGGGCAAAGCAACGTGGTACATTCAAAAGTCATCATTAACTTTTATCAATGAAATGATTAAATAAAATGGATCAGTTTTGCTTTACCTCACCACCACAAATAAACTCTGAAAGATGCCCTCTTGTAGTCATTTGGATTGATGTAAATCACTAAGACCACTAAGGGGATATTGTATAGGTTGTAGACCAAAACCCCAGAAATGGAGTTAACAATTTATCACTAACGGTTTCCACCAATATGGTACTATGGCAATGTGCATATTGTTTCTGACATGCACTGTATGGGTAGACCAATCAAAACAGACTGGGGCCATGCTTACCAATCAGGAGCACAGTACGATCACAGAAAGGAGGGGTTTAGAGAGACTTAATCTTAGAACGTGCTTTGAACAAATTATTTAATAATAATAATAATAATAATAATAATGAATCATTACATTTCTAGGCACTCAAGCGCTTACATAGTCAGGGGGTATCTCCTCATCCACCACCAGTGTGCAGCATCCACCTGGATGATGCGACGGCAGCCATATTGCGCAGAACGCCCACGCACACACCAGCTTACTGGTAGAGAGGAGACGGGAGTGATAAAGCCAATCAGCAGATATGGGGGATTGTTAGGAGGCCATGATGGTCAGAGGCCATTGGGCGAATTTAGCCAGGATGCTGAGGTCACACCTCTACTCTTTTCGAAAGACGAGAAAACATTGTTTGACCTATTGTAGGAGAGTCCCAAAACAATATACCTTAAAAATGGCACAATAGTATGGTGGCCCAGTAGTGCACAAACCAACGCAATTAAAAAAGCAAACATAAGCTCACAACACAATATTATAGTCGACTAATCATTAGTTGAAGAGAAAAGGCTTAATTGACCACATTATTTTTTTAGTCGCTTTTTTTTAGTCGCTGCTGGCTGTCCCATCACGGTCTTTGAACTTGAGCGCGTCAAATAATAAAAGAAACTCAGACATAAGAGAAATAGGCCTATCTATAGAAAGCAAAATGTCTCCATTAAAATGAACCAATTCAGATGGAAAACAACTATTCTCAGGTGATGTGATCTGTATGAAACATTAATATAGGCGCATTCTCTGAAGAGATCGTCAATTCATCACTGCAGCCGAAAATACAGCAAACACTGGTTTATCAACGAATTATTCAAATGTTAAGCCTCCTTGATTTTTTTTCATGATGCATTCCTAATCATTACTGTACTTAATGCCGGTGTGCTGTGTGGCAAACCTTATTCATAAACGCTCATTACTATGATTTATGGTTTATTCATATAAATGTACGATTAGTCGACCAAACTGCTTAACATAAATGACTACTGGTCGCCAAGAAAATCTTTAGTCGAAGACAGCCCTAAGAAATAATATTGATTTATTTTCTGCTCGAATCATGAATTGATACATTAAGATTACCAGGATATAAAATCATTCAGTAAAAATTAAAAAATCGATTGCACATATTAAGTTACACATATTAATCACTTTGAGAATTTCTAGTGGCATCTCAAGGAAATATCGGTGTTTAACTGTCAACACTGTCCTCTAGTGGTCAGGAGCATTTCCGCTGTGTTGTGGCTTAATGTCATTGTGTCATGAGCTTATGTCTGCTTTTTTACTTCCGTTGTGAGCTTATGTTTTGCTTTTTTAGAAATTGTGTTTGTGAGCTTATGTTTGCTTTTTTAAATTGCATTGTGTTGTGTACTCCCAGGCCACTGTACTATAGGGGTACTTTAAACACCCTAAATAAGGTCTGTGGTTAACACAAGCTCAACATATTTTTACTAGGGATGTCCCAATCAGGATTTTTTTGTGCCCCAGATCTGAGTCACTGAATATCGAATATCTGTTAATAGTGAGTTCCCAATCCAATACTTGTATTTTCCTATTGCTTGGTGCAAAATTCAAGTTCATTAAAGTTATAAAATTATTACAGTCAATCCAATTTGTACAGAGATGTGCAGAGAGTTTCTTCATCACCATGGTATAGTTTGTTTATATCCTATGTTTGTTTTTTGTTTTTTACTTTTGTCAGTTGTATTTAGGCTTTCATTTTCATAAAAGTTGTGTTCATTTATAAAGACTACCATACCCATCAAAATATAAAAGAATCATAAACTTTTGTTGGTCAACAAAGCTTATGTTTTGCAATAATCCAAAAGCCAATGGAAAAATCCTGTTAGGTTTTAGTTGAGGGAAACAGGGTGATGCTAACTTCCTGGTTGGCCAACAAAAATATGTCATCACTGCAAGAAAAATGGTTACATTTTCTGTAGTCACTGAAATCTGCATACGTGTCCGCTAGATATGGGATAGATATTTGTCATAATAGGTTCATAGCATCAGGGGCTGAAAATCAGTATCTAACCATCCACAATGATTCAGCTTGTAGATGATGCTGATGTTTTATGGAAAGTGCTTTCTGGTGTGTGCGTTCCAGGAACATGCTGTTAAAACATTTTGTTCTCCAACAGACTTAGCAGTTACTATTCTAAAACCTCATTGTGTTTTACAGGTCCAATATATATCAAGTTAAACAAACACTTACACTTGTGACTGGCACTGACAAATGCTAAAACATTATGTTCCTCAGTCTTCTCAGTGTCCTCATAAAAACTTGTAGACTAATGAGGAACTTCCAGGCTTTTATATTGTTACACTCATTGTGTCAGATTAAACAAAATTGTAAAGGATAAGCTTAATGGTTTGCAATTTTTACTTTTTTTTTTTTTTTTTTTTTTTTTTACAAATTACATAAATTCCTTAACTTTTGAATCAAAATATTGCTTATACTGTAGAAATGTCGCTATAGTCAAAGCTTTTGAACATATGAGAACATGTTACAGGCCTAATAATTATTACAAAATTTTTTAATTTTTAAGCTCTTTTGTCTTATGTTGTGTATGTTGCATTTAGTAAGTCACCATATGATGATTGTTGCTTCTAGTAAACTGGGACCTTTGTTGAAGTTATTTCTTAGAATGTGTTTTTATTTTTATTTTTTATTATTTGTGTGTGTGTGTGTGTGTGTGTGTGTGTGTGTGTGTGTTTAGATAATCAATTTATATTCAATTACTAAGAGGCCACTCACTCATAATTCCTTTTACACTATTTGCTAAAATGTTTGATATTTAAAAAATAATTTAAGCAAATTTATTTTATTTAATTAGGCAAACCCTCAAAAAAACTGAGTTCAATAAAATGGTTCAGTTCACATTTTCAGAGGATAACCTTAGATGAACTTGATAGGCTTCAGGAAAAGAAATGTGATGTAGGCTACTTCAACCAAATAAGTGTTTATTTCGAATTTCAACGCCGTTTTAGACACATCCGCACCCCCGTAGATTTGAATTCTGGCATTTTTTGGGTCTATTTATGAACCTTTTACCCATTGAAGTGGTTTTACTATAATTTACGAGGGCATTTTCATAATGTGCACAGAAGTGGTGGATGAACACAGACAGATCACTGCGCAGTGCGCTCTTCAGTCTCCACTCCTGACTGCCGCAGGCTGTGTCTCGAAATATAGTGAGCTGCCTACCTCAGCAGCATTTCTGACCATAGATGTTTTTGACTCGTTTAGAGTTAGCAAAATGTCACAATCCACGCGCACCCAAACATGATGCACATTATGTAAACGTAGGCAACGTGTATGAAAAGCAGGTTACATTTTATGTGGTGTTATATGCTAGTTTAAAGCAGTCTTTAGAGAGACTTACTTGAAATTTAATGTATTATTGATTTTCAAATACCACAGTAATTCTCTGGAAAAGCGCGTTTATAAAATGGAACTCGTTGTCACTTTACAACAAAATGCTAATTATGTTAATAGCCTACTCACCCCTGTTTTATTCTAAACCTGTGACTTACTTTTTTCACTGTGTTACACGAAACAACAAGTAACGTTATAGCTTCAGTATCCAGTGAATGGTGGGAAAAAAAGTAAATACTGACTGAGGCTGTCAATCTGCCGAAGACCTCCATTTGTGTTTAACATAAGAAAGCCACACAGATTTAGAACAACCTGTGGGTGAGCAAAGAATTTGCTTTTTTTTCGATGAACTGCCCTTTTATGAAATAACAGAATATCACCTCACCTGTTGGTTTTGGATGTTGCACCGACTCGTGACTGATTCCGTCTAACTAACGTACAACAGGTGCCCAACGAGAAGAAAACCCGTTACACTCCAACCGCCTCCACAGAGGAAAAAGCGCGAAAATGCGCAACGACAGAAATAGAACGCGGGAAAATCGTATCCATGTGTACGCGCAGCGAGACTCGGCGATCCTCTCATTTCGTATTCAAGATGGAGCTAATCTGCAGAGTTTCCCAAAGCAACATATTTGTTGTCTGTCTCCGGAAAGTGCACGTGCGAGATCTTTGATGGTTTATCATCTTGCATAGTCTACTCGCTTTCCCAAGTAGGTTTCATCGCACGTCGGTGTGACGCGTTCGCATCTTTCGTTACGAGTTCTTTTGATAATTGAAGAGACTTGGATCGCAAAGGCTACCAGATGTCCTGTCTGCATACTCTCTCTCTCTCTCTCTCTCTCTCTCTCTCTCTCTCTCTCTCTCTCTCTCTCTCTTTCTCTCCTGAGAGAGTGCTTGTACATGTTTATAGGGTCAACACTCGACGTCTAGTATCACGGACAGTCTTTAAAGGTGCTCTAAGATTTTAAATGCTAATTTATAAGGTTTGCACATTATGGATTGAAAAGCAGTTTTGAAAAATATAATTTAACAAAAAACAGACATATAATAGCCTATACCTAGAAAAAATTGGCTCCTTCTGACTGCAATGTTTGTAATCAAATGACTGTTAGAACATATGAATGTTTTGGACAGTCTTGTCTGTAAACCAGTGAGCACCTGTGCCATTTATTCACATGTACACTTCACTGTCAAAGCAGTACAAATGAAGTGAGTCCAGACACTGAGATGATGTTGGTCTCTCCTGTTCAAACCTGTGAAACTGAGTCATTGATCTGGGTTGAAGTTTTAGGTGCGAAGAAGCCAACTTTAAAATTTCAAATCCTTCCTGCAATTTGTCAGATTAAGAGGTTCAAACATCACAGAGCAAGACAAATCAAACTGCTGCAGCAGTCAAAGACATTTCTCTCTGAGAATTTCATGTCATCTCAGAGATCTGAAGGACAGACAAATGAAAGATGTGGAGCCATAAAGCAAATTTCGCATAATTCATCAGCAGCTATTGCAAAATGTTCACCACCTGTCATATTCAAACTCCTCTGAGAATGTGTAGGTCTTCTGCCTAAACTGATAATCTGCTTCTGTTTATCCTTTTTCCTTTTCCTTTTTTTTATTAATTTTTTAAAAATCTTTCTCTTTCACAGTTGTTTGCATAATATCCGTCATCTGTTTCTCAATGATGTAGAAGACGTTTACAAGCATCCTTTATGGTGAAACCAATCCCAGAATGTTCCCGCCACAGGATGAAAAAAATGTAATTCCAACTTTTTGTCTTACAATCGATTCACAAATTCTGAATCGAGATTAAAATAAATATAAAATTGTGAGATATTTGATCAAAATTGCAAGACATATTAATTGTGAAATCAAAAGTCGCAATTACTTTTCTTTTTTTTTTATGGTGGGGAGAAAATTATTTGAATTGCAAGATGTAAACTATTGCGAGGAAAATAAATTCTCGAATTAAGTTTATATTTCGCAATTCTGACTTTTATTTCCCCTCATAACTGCAAGTTTATGTCTATAAAAAAAAGAATAAAAAAAAAGTCAGTAAGCTTTTTTTTAATCCCTTGGTGGAAATGTGCTTCAATACATTAAATGCATTGATAAAATAAAAAATTAATAAATGAAGAATAAATAAATAATTATATAATAATAATAATTATTATTATTATTATTATTATTATTATTATTATTATTATTATTAATACATTTATTAATAAATTAATTAAACATATTGTATTTTCATTAAATATTATATGCTTGTTAGAGTGTTGCACAATAAACTTTTTTAAAAAAACAATTTTAAAAAAGTTCACCGAAGTTAAACAAATTCAAATTTGTATTAGCTTTTATCCCAGATGCCATTTAAAGCAAATTAATCCATTTAAAAAGAAAAAAACTTGTTTTTTCAGTTCAGAAATAGTACGTTTTTCCTTCAAGTGTTGCTGTTACTATCCTATTGCAACCTTTCCCGTGGCTATAATTGTTTAGAATAACATATCATATAATGTCTATACTGTGCTACACCCTGTAGATTCCTTGCATGGGAAATAAATATAGCAGTGAGAGGTCGGATGATGTGGAAACAAACAAACAGCTAAATTAGCTTTTAGGTGTTCATGTTTCTAAATGAGCCCCTACGAAAGCTGGGCATCGTGCTTCCTCCAGGCAATCACAGACATACCTTGGTATTCACACTCAATTCTCAACTCATCTCAATATAAATACTCACAACCTACATAAAGAAAAAGAACAGGGTAATCAAAATGAGAATGGAAAACAAATCCAATATCACCTTTTTGATTCCAATCTTTCTAAACAAATACCAAGATTTTCAGTGTGTATTCTGACCTTAGGTTCTCCATTTAGACTAGTAAAGCCTGTAAGCAGATAATGACACAGTGAATTATAATAAAATGGGATAATCTTGCAGAATGTCAGTATCGATTTACTGGGCCAGACACAATAAATTAAATGTCTCCTGTTCTTTGTTAGTGCAGGTAGGAGAATTTGTGTATAGCCTCCTTGTAGTAAAATGAAAAGAAAAGCTTTATCAGGCCTCTATATTCACGGCAGCTGTTTAAAACCATATTAGTGTTTCCACAAAGAGACCTGCTAATAAAAATGGATTGGATTTGGATTGGAAGCCAAGGCCATGACACTGCTTATTCCAGTGATCAACATTCATGGACCCTATAGTATTTGTACAGACGGCAAGACAGCAAACCTCCTTTTAATATAGTGCAATTAGAAAAATAGACAATATTGTTCTAGCACATGCACATTGTTACTCACCATTTTCTTTTATGCAATGCTTCTTGTCTCAAAATCATTTCAGTGGCTTTTTTTAAAGGTGCACACAAAGTATATATATAAATATAAATGTGTAAGATTTATCTTTATTGATAACTTTTTATTAAATTGACTTCAACATACCACTACATTTGAATAAGAGTATTATAGATAGATAGATAGATAGATTGATAGATAGATTGACAGAGTTATTTTTCATATTAGCAACATCTCAACAAGCTTATTTCATAAAGTTTCCTGCGATTTCCAGGCTTTTATCATCAGCATATGGTTAATAAATGCAGCATGTCTCTGTATGGCAGCAGAATATGTTCTCTCTGTGGTAGCTTGAATTTGTCTGGCTCTTTCAGTTTGAATGGATGGTAAGCCAGGCTTTTCTCTGTGTTGACTTCACACTGCCGAACTTGATCTTTCACACAGAAGCCACAACAGTGGAAAAACTCTCTTGGAGATCTAAGCTGTCATCGCTCAGGACACCAGTTTGCTTATTTTGAATGAAGAAATGTGAGAGGGCTTGACGGCGAACTGTCACTTGAACAATGGGGACTCAAATCCAAAGCGTCCAGAACCGAATAAATGAGGAAAATATATGAGAAAAGGTGGATGGGAGGGAAAAAACACCTCCTGTTACCTAGGCTACGGGTCTCTGGAGATGGTGTGATGAGTGACCGTCACACCGTAGTCCTGTGAATAAATACGCCATTAGCTTGTGGATTGGGTGGCATCTCAGTTGCTTCCCATCAGTGACCCCACATTTTGGACACATTTGATGTTTCAGACTGACCAAATGCTATAGAAATACATCTAGAAACTGATTAGAGTTCAGCGTTTCCATCAGCAATGGTTATCATTCAAAATGTACTCCCCTTCTGACCTCGCTGCCACAGGAAGTCGAATGAAATGATAAAACTCAGAGAAGCATTTTGAAACTCTGTCAGTCACAGATTGGCTTGTTGTGTTTGTTTGTAATAGGAATGTGAATGGACTAATGAAGCATCTGAGGGGGCAATTGAAAGCAGAAAGATTCCCGCTGAATGCTGGACAGATTCTTTGGAAGGTTGTTGGCAACACTGGAGCGGGATAAAACAAATTCACCTCAGGAGCTGCTTGATAGTCTTTGATGGCTTTAGGAAGCCTTACTGAGAAGGATTAGATCTGTGGGTTCAGAGCTGTGGTAATGAAAATAATTAGCAAATTATACACTTATCCAAATCCGAGATTGCAAATGATGCTTTACGTCCATGTAAAAAGTCGAAATACTTCGAAACCTTTGTGTTTATGTGTGTGTGTGTGGTAGTGTGTTTTCAAAACCCTAGCAACAACAAACACAAGCGCTGAACTGAAACATACAGTATAGTCTACTTGACTTTGAAATACACACTTTGAGGTAAACATTATTGAACCCAAGAGTGGTACACATGTTGTTTTGTTGTTGGTTGTGGTGTTTGCATAAATGAATCGTTAGAGACCTGTAAATAGCCTATTTATTTCTTCTGACAATTTTTTTACTATAAATAAATAATGATGTTATTATCGGTTGAATTTCATTAAACAATAAATTTTCAAGATAACGCAATTTCACCTCTGCTATCTACCTTTCACCTGAACGCAGAAGTCTTGTGTCTCACCCGACTGGAACGATGCTTTACATTTCCAGTCTAGGCAAATTAACTATATTCCAAACTGATGATATAACTGTAAACCTATGAAAATGGTTTTAAAAAGCATATGGCACCATAGTTTCATCACTTTACTGTGTCGCAATGACTGTCATCTTGGAGGAACCCATTGCTTAATGAGTGGGTAGATGACATGAAGTGACCTGGTTATCTGCCTTGAAAACACACTGAGTAGACACATACAGCCCTGAAGGGGGCAAAGTTATTTTATAATTTTACATTAGGGCACAATATTGCATTAAATATTGTATGTGATTTATCGTGCAGCCATGCTTGTTTTCTCTTGTCAGCATTTGACATAGAATGCAGAACATACACTGCCAGACACGAGCAGATTTGCTGGAGCGCAAAACTTTAGTAATTCCTTACAGGGTTAGAATAAAGTGAAACCATAAAATTAAAATTAGCCCATAAATTAGTCACCCTCAAGTCATCCTATGTGTATATGACTTTATTCTTTCAGACAAATCCACTTGGAGTTATTTTAAAAATGGTCTTAGATCTTTCAAGCTGTTTGATGCCACTCAGCGGGTGTTGCATGCATCAGTACAAAAGAAGTTAAATAAAAAGCACCCATTCTTAATAATAAAAGTAATCCACACAGCTCCAGGGGGTGAACAAAGGCTTCCTATAGAAAATCAATGTGTTTTTGTAAGAAAAATATCCATATTCAAAATGTAATAATCACTTTAATCTACGTAGCTTGTGCTCACTGTTGTAAATGGAAGCAGTTCCGGGCGGATGACGTGTGAGGTCGGCTTTGTGCATGCACCGCTCAGAATGGACATATGCAGAAATGCAGTGGACAGATCAAAACAAAACAATGGTCACTAATTAGAAGTACGAAACGAGGATTTGTAAAGAAGAATGTTCAATGATTTTGATATAAGCCAAGAAGAGACTGATATTCCTTTGGTAAAGTAAGGAAACTTTGCTTCCTTTGCTCCTGAAAATAAATGCTGGTTTTCACGAGACTCACCAACGCATGCGTAATGCTGAGCATGAACGCATTAATTTCTTGCGAAGTCTTCCAAATAAGCTGTAAGGGTTGGATTTTGTCAAAACAGCTCTCTTAGACTTTATATAGTTTTGTAATTGTGAGATACATCACTGACCCCCTTGTAAAATAAAAAAGTGAAAGTGAAGTGACATTCAGCCAAGTATGGTGACCCATACTCAGAATTTGTGCTCTGCATTTAACCCATCCTAAATGCAAACACACAGAGCAGTGAACACACACACACACACACACTGTGAGCACACACCCGGAGCAGTGGGCAGCCATTTATGCTGCGGCGCCCGGGGAGCAGTTGGGGGTTCAATGCCTTGCTCAAGGGCACCTAAGTCGTGGTATTGAAGGTGGAGAGAGAACTGTACATGCACTCCCCCCACCCACAATTCCGTCCAGCCCGAGACTAGAACTCACAACCCTTCGATTGGGAGTCCTACCCTCTAACCATTAGGCCACGACTTCCCCCAACTTTATACCTGGAATATCAGCATGTTCATATCACAGCATGTCTTAGTACAAAGTTTCATATACCTGGGATATTCCTACACCACACTGACCCCCTGGTAAAATACCCAAAATAGCATGTTAAAAGCTTGCAGCACAGTTGTTATGACATTTACAGAGAGAGCAGAAGGCTGAATCTTCAAGTTCACTTCAGAGCATCCATCCAACAATATTATACAAAAGATTTATTACATAAATTAAAGTAAAGGGATAGTTCATTCAATAAATAAAAATTATTTCATTAATTACTCACCCTCATGTCTCAAAAAAAAACAAAAATTGCTTTTGTTAAACCACTGATCTCACATGGATGTGCTTACTATTTTTCTGGGCATTGAATGTAGTAGTTATGATGCTGTCTATGCAGGGTCAGAAAGCTCTCAAATTTATATAATCATTTGTGTTCTGAAAATGGAACGACACATTCAAAAAATGATTTTAAGATACTGTTCACTTTATTTAAAAAAATAATTTTAATTGAACCCCATTCAATTTGGGTTCTTGTTCAAACAGTTGCATTGTGGTAAACTGATTTGAAACGGTTATGCTTTGGTTCAACTAAATGTTTTCAGTTTGAATGAATATTTAACAAAAGAGCATGTGGTGCTTGTTTAGTTTACTAGAATCAAGTTAACCTAACACAATTATTTTCAACCACATGCAATTTTACTCAGTTCAGTTTAGTTCAACAAATGTGTTTGAGTAGAGATAAAATGTTTCCATATCTATACCATTTTTTAATTCCTTTTTTCTTTTTTTTTCTTTTTTTTTTTAAATGATGGTGAGTAATGAATTTTTGGGTGAACTAATCCTTGATGTTTATGGTTTATGGTTTATGTTTACTTTTGTTTGAATTAGAGAATTCTTCATATTTAATTATTTTTTGGGAGATATGACACACACACACTGCCATGGAAAAGTTTGGAGTTGCAGGAATTAATACTTTTATTCAGCAACAATAAATTACATTTATTTTAAGTAACATTAATGCAGTTTTTTTATATGAAATAAATTAATAATATATTAATAAATGTCATGTTAAAATATATTAAAATAGAAAACAGTTATTTTAAATTAGTTATAATATTTTACAATATTTGTGCTGTACTGAATTTTGATCAAATAAAGCAGAGCACCAGAGAATTTTTTAAATGATATGATACAAATTGAAGACTAAAGATTCAAACTGTTCCTACCAAAATTGGTATTTTGTGAACTGCCCTTAACCCGTGTTTTTGAAGACAAAAAAATAAAATAAAATAATAAAAAAGCATTGTTTAAAACAACTGCTGCAGTGGGCCTCTGAGTGTTAACTAGAGAACCGGGTAACTGAGTCAAATGCCCTTTTATATAATAGCAAACAGCAGCTGAATTGGGCTCTAATTTCAGATAAAGTTTATCAGATGCCTCAGGAATCAGGATAAAAACATGAATGCTATTAGTGTCACTCACTCACTTTACAAGTGTGCATGCCCCCTCTCAGCTAGCGTATGTGAGGGGGTTTTATTAATTAAAGATTGATCCATCACAGACAAAGTCAGGAGGGTGGCTTAATGACATGCAGAATGGATAACTGGAAATGTCAAAAGGAAATAGGTACTTTACATAGAAAAATGAATAAATAAATAAATAAATAAAACAAAGACATTTGATTTCAAAGATGTGATTTAATATGTCTTTAAAAAAAGTTAAAACAGTTCCTGAAATAAGTATCCATGTTTGTTAGTTCAAGATGTTTTCATCAGGAAGAGACTTCCAGTACATCACAGGTCAAAGATCATACAAACAATGCCAACAATGTCTGTGTATGGCACAATTTACTACCAAATTGGTTTTTAAAAACTACAATTTGCAACCACTAAAACCAAAAGGAAAAAAAATGATATTAATAAATCCTTTGATACGCTTCCCCATTAAATGGATGGGAAATTCTGGTGAGATGGCAAAATAAGCCTTTGTCATGAGCCGGGATGATATGAAGTGGCTGTATTCTGGAGGTGGTTTTATTTCCAATGTTTGGATTCTCGTAAGGCGAGTGGGTGGAGACAGGAGATGAAACATATTTCCCACTGTCTAGAGCTCAATATGAGACACGAGTGAGCAGCTAATAAAATTCCCTCCAAGCACAGACAGGGGAGTGACCCGCTACTTTAATACAATTCTGATGCCACAAATGCATCTGCAGAATTTTCACTCCAAACACACAAAAGCCCAACAGTATTTTAAAATTCATAATATAAAATAACCACTCCGCTTATGAGGAAATAGCAATTTTGTGATGCATTTTAAAAAAATGAGGGCAAAACCAGAAAATAATGGATTTACTCACATATGTTTTAACAAATAAAGGGTCGATTTGCTTGTGACAGATAAGGAAGGGGAATCTTGTGGGTTTTCAGATAGTTCATCTGTTTCTGGGGTTCAATTCACATGATTGACAAGTCAAGTTAAGTCAACAAAAAAGTTGGATTTGTTCCATTTTCTCACCATGAGCAGATGAATTTTGAATAGCAATGAAAAATCAAACCTCATTTCATGCCGAGAAAAGTTTTAAGGCATAAGGTTATCGCAATATAATGTATCAGCCTTATTTCCCCTTGTGTTATTTCAGTCTAAACAGGATGAAATTGGAACAGCTTTTTAGAGATCAAGGTTGTGTCTTAGTTCTTGACTGTGCACTCAAAGTGTCAGAAAAAAAGTTATTACAGAACACAATCTACAAGAGCTGAGAACACCATTAACAGTGTGAACATTTAAAACAGAATGCACTCTGGTTATCAGTCGCTGCTGATTTGGCATCAAGGGATTCAAGGGTTCCCTAAATGAGGATTCAGTCATTATTTTTCGACCTCATAAACTTACTGTTATTTCTGTCTTTATTCAGACAAACACAAACACAAAAGTAAAATTGTTAGACAGGTTTTTCCATAAACAACAGCTCACTAACAAATAAAACGCCACAATAATAGTCTGTAGCACTTTATTGTACAGTCCTGTTCCACATGTACAGTACATGTAGTTATTATAGAAAATGCCAAGTTCTGTCATGAAACTCTAGATGATGCAGGCTGATGGGATGTTAATGCAAATTAATGATATTCACAGCATTTAACTACTTGGCACAAGCTGATTAGCTCATTTTGCATCTAGGGCTGTGTCGGTGGCAGATTTTTACCACCGCAGTTGTAACGGATCAACTACTGTCGGTGGCGTGGTGTTGATATATATATATATATATATATATATATATATATATATATATATATATATATATATATATATATAATTTTGAAACACAATAAATAAAAGATGCACCATCATCTATTGACGAACGTGCTATTTATTGTAGCACTTCTGTGATGTGAAAACGCAAACTACAAAACAATATAATAAATATCAAATAAATAAAGAGGTTAATAAGAAAGTTTCCTAAAAAAGAAAGTTACCCGCTGTTTACCTGACATGAGTGGCAAGGCACAACAAAAAAAATAGAACTCATTATTATCAGCAATGCTGTCTACACTGAATATGGCGAGACATGACATGACAAATCCCAGACGGTAAACTACATCATCCTTTTTGACTCCGTGGTGGTTTTGCATCCGGTGTAGACATGGTTCACTGTTCCACCATCAAGAAAGCAGGCGCATTAACTCCTCATCTGCACGCATAATGATATTCACAATGTTGAAGTAGGAATTTACTGTGAGAGCTGCTGCAGTTGTGATATTTGATCAGAATTTGCAAAGCTTAATCTACTGCTGCTGCACGAAACCTGTAAGCCCTGTTAAATAAGCAAAGTAATAAATGCCTATTGCACTTTAAAGAATGAATTTACCCTCCATGATTTATCTCCAAACTTTCATGCAACTAAAGTATTTTCTGCTGCCACAGCTATATTAGCAACAATAATAATATGAATAGCTATGCATACTGCTGCACAAATGTACTTAGAATTGCTACTGTCCCTTTATTAAATAACCAAACAACCAATGAATGTTTATTTCGCTTTGAAGCATTCTATAAACCATGTTGAACTGAATAGTAAAGCAATAAAATGCCTATTTCACCTAAAACGTACACTACCATCCAAGTGTTATCTTATTACTGAAATTTCATGCTACTAAATTTACTTTGTTATGCCACTGCTAAATTAGCAACAATGAAAATTGGATTGCGAGACTGCTGCTAATATTTCTAACACTGCGTCTGAATTTTGCTATTTGTGCTGCTGCTACTAAACTACTCACTAAGCGATCAGAATAGCTATGCATACTGCTATGCTGCTGCTATTAAATTCACTACAATCTAAATAACTATGCAGACTGCTGCTACAGCTGCACAAATGTACTTAGAATCGCTATAAGCCCCTTTTAAATAAACATCATGCTAATGATGCCTATTCGCTTGAAGAGTTCCCATACCATCGATTTTTAGACACTGAAACTTCTGCAATTGTAAGTCGCTTTGATTAAGAGTCTGCAAAATGTAAATGTAAACTATGGTCTACTACTGCTGCCGCAACTAAATGCATAATTTGATTTGATATGCATACTGCAATTAATAATTCACTAATAACCCTATTTGCAATTCTATGCTGCTGCTACACTCCATGAAAGTACTAGAATTACTGTAGCCCATCCATGCATTATCATTGAAATTTCATGCAACTAAAGTACTTTCTGCCGCCTCTGCTGTATTAGCAACAAAAATAATTGGTTGCTATGCAGACTGATGCTAATATTGTTTCTAAAATTGCATCGGGATTTGCAATGCCATTCTGCTGCTATTAAATTCACTAAAAATTGCAATATGAATAGCTATGCATAGCTGCTACAGCAGCACCAAAGTACTTAGAATTACTATAAGCATCTTTATTATACAATGAAACACAAACAAATAAGGCCTATTTCACAAACGCCCTGTGTACTCTGTTAAATAAACAAAGTAATAAAAGACTATTTCAGTTTTTTAGAGTTACTGATCCCATGTTATCACTGTAATTTCATGCAGCCATATACTTCCTGCTGCCGCTGCTATAAACAACAGTAGTAATTTGACTTAATTTGCTCTGCATACTGCAATTAATAATTAGTTAAATAACGCAGTCTGAATTCTATACTGCTGCTACACTCCATGAAAGTACTATAATTGCTGTAAGCCCAACTGAATACACAAATAGTAAATTCCAGTTTAAGAGTGTCCTACTATTAGCTACATGATTGGGAATTATTTATTATTAGTAGTATCTTTATATTTTGAAGTAATTTATGATTAATTTTCTAAATTGACTATCATTTAACATGACTTTCATAATAAACTCTTCAATATCGCTGAACCAAGGTAAAGCGTGAAATGTGGCCACTTTAAGAACGAACTCTCCCTCTTCTGAAGTGCATTGCAATGCGGCACAGATATATCCCTTATGAAACAAAAATATATTGCAGTATATTTGAAAATATCATGTAATATATTAGCCATATATTCTTATATATATTTATTTTTTCCAATATATTTCAATATATTGAAAGCGGCAATCATTTGTACATTTTGCAATATATTATATAATATATGTATCCTCAATATATTATTAAATGTATTCAAACATATAAAATATTAGAAAACAAAAAGGGAAAATAATATATTACAATATATCACAATATATTTGAAGAAATATATTGGTAAATATATTTTCCTTTCGTAAGGGATGGGTTCACCTCTACTTAAAACTGTGAACAACTGTGGAATGCCAGTTGCAAACCGACCCCACTCGTTGAGGTGTGCATCTGAAAGTGATCTGTTCATGGTTAATGTAGAAATTAATGTCCACAGAAGATATTAAAAGCAATGGAGATTTAAGGTAATCCCCAATTCACTTTACTGTTCTAAAATCTGCGATGATTGACATTGTATTCTCATTGTATTCTCATATTCTCATATGCACTATTTTCGTTTTTAAAATCTACATTGTGTTGACATCACAATTTGTGATGTGGCATCAGACTTGTCACAATTCGGTTACTCCTACTTTGGGGGAACGAGGTATTGAGGAGATGTTGTAGTAGAGCATTATGGAATCATCTTTATTTATCCAAATCAGGGAACAAAGGAGCAAGACACACACACACGTAGCAGGGAGAACAGACGTTTAACAGTAGACAAAGAAACTTCGAATTTGAATCACTATAAATGCTCGACGTTGATCTAGGATCAATGGAAATTAAATATAGGAGACACCTGGTCACAGGGAGAAAAACACAAACACAACATGAAACAGGGTCTGACAGGACTATAATACATTGATGATGTCATTTGATAGGTCTGTGTAATGTATCTTTATTGATTGGGGTTGCAAATCGGAACAAATTTTTTATTCATGTGTTTTATTTTTTAAAATAGCAGAATGTTTAATTTGACTCAAACATAATGAGTGAGTTCTTTTTAGTGAATCAAACACAACTACTAATAAAAAGCATAAAATCTTAGGCAATTTAAGTGTTTGTTTAGGTGAGTTATGATTACTGCTGTATTTTGAAGTTAGTTTTGTTTACTTTGCCTTTTAGTTTTTTGTTGTTGTTGTTGTTTACTATTGTTTTGTTTACTTTATCTATAACAAAAGGCTACAGTTTATCTCAATTGCATGTATCCACCACTGGCAAGAAATATTTAACATTTATTTATTTTTCAAATCTTCTCATCATTTTGACGATAGAAACAATTTGTCAGCTTCAAAGTACTTGGAATGCAGGATACTTTTTTCCTTGTTCATTCATTCATTCATTCGCTATAAATGTATATAGCAAGACCACATGATTTCTAGTTTTGGGTTTCACAGAACAAAAACCCTGTAAATTTGGAATAACACGAGGCTGAGTAAATAACAGTGTATAAAAAAACGGGTCATATTTCATATCGATGAAATCAATAGCAAATGTTTCACATCGGTCATAAACTGATTCATATTGAAAGTGAACCCATTAAACCATATTTCTCAGAATAAAGAATGGCTCTGAGTAGAGATTTATTGTGCAATTATCTGGTAACAAGCCAAATAGGAAGGCAGACCCTCTCTGACCCTCTCTGACATCTTTAGGGTGAATAGATTCATAATCGAGTAACGCTTGTGGCTCAAATGAAAGCCAACACTTCACTCCTGTCAAACAGACTAACAATGAAGTGCGTGTTGTGCTGGTAAGAGCGGAAAGGAAACCCTAATAGAGCCCTGAGGGCTGGAGAGTGTTTTTCTGAGAGTGAGGTAATGACTGTAACCTCTGCTGCCGCCCCATCTGCCCGCTCAGGCTGAAAAACCACTCAAACCAACTGAAGGAGAACCTCCCAGGCTATTGGACTGGAGACTGTAGGCCAGGCAAGGCTTAGGAAATGCTTTGCTTTAGCTGTGTGTAAAATAAAGAAGCAGTACAACAAAGAGACAATTTCATGAAATTAAATTTCAAGAAACTCCTGTTAATCAGTTTAAATGAGCAACCATAAGACTCATAAGGTATTCAGGAAATATAAATGTGCTAATGGTCTGAAAAAATTGTATTTAGTTTGTTTTTAATACAATTTAATGCTTTGAAGAATCCAGTGTAGTGCTAATGATGCTTACTAAGAAAGTAATTATCTACAAGGTCTTTAAAAGGTCGTAATAACTTATTAAAACATGTATACGGTTCATTTAGTCTGTTGAATCACACTAAGACTGGTGCTCAAGACATTACATAATCTGAAAACACGAGTTGAGTCTCTACACAGCTCAGAGATCTCCTCAAAGGCTGCTCAACCAGACAGTGTGACATGAATGCCACAGAGCAAGATTTCAGCTAAAGGGATCATCTGAATAGCAGGTGTTTTCAGCTGGTCATATACTGAACTGTGTTTATTTTGTGCTGGAGTCTGTTCTTCAGCTAAAATATCTGTAAAGGTTCTGGAGAGGTTTTCCATATTTGTGGTATTGTACTACTGGGATTAGCCAAACAACATTTCTTTAAAAAAAAAAAAGTATAATTGTGCTTTGCTTCATAAGAGACTCATAGTGTCTTAAAATGCGGTTCAACTGCATAATTGACTAGCAAGGACTGAAAACAGAATGAAGAATGATGTATTCGAGAAGTATAGCAATTAAGATAAGACATCACTGAGATTTAATCAACCCTGCCACTCTGAGCTGTTTAATAAAAAAAAATGAGTGCCATTTATAGACTAAGAGCTACTTGCTTGATTTAAAAAGATTTAGAATGCATATTTTGAAGAAATGATCACTGCACTTATGATATGTACTGTTAACAGCAGGGGTCCATTTCATTTCGACACAAATGTAATGTTTTATTATATTGGTTTCAAATAATGTGAACAATGTCTTAAAACTTTATTCTGAAGTATCAACAGTACAATAAGAAATATATAAAAAAGATGAGACAAGAAATTCTGTCCACAAATAAAGCAATCCATCTTCATGTCTCTATTTTAATTTAAATGACCTTAATTGTCATGATGGAATCTGTACATTTGCAGCTTGGATGAGTACAATGAGAAATCGTGCAATATAAAATAAAGCAAGCGCAAGTATACAGCTGCATTTATACAGTGGTTTTATACACAATACTATCTTTATGAATCATGTGTTACATTCATGAATAAATCAGTTTTTCTACAAATCTGTGTGAATGATTCAGGGTCTCGGTCATAAAAGCAGTCACTTGTTTCTTTCCAGAATTAATCAGTGTTTTAAAGGAATCAGTCGAATGAATTATTCAACGACTCAGTCAGTCGAGCGCTGCCCTCTACTGGCATAATAATTTAACCTCCAACCTTTAATAAAAATAAAAAAAAACACCACTAAAAACTGTCTGCACAGTCTAGAATATGCAAGCACAGACACAAATCAATTAAATGATATATCGTAACTGCTAAACTGTCCTTATTGCGGTCATGATGATCACATGCTGTAATGTGTTCAGGTAAACATTGCATTCATGTGTTCATTATTTCTGCTTGTACACTTGAGGTTAACTTACAGGAAGATTTGTGTAATCTTAGAACTACAATTACTTTGACACAGTTACACTTAACTGTAAAAATTTCTGTAAAAGCGCTTTGAAATTATAGGTATCATGAAAAAAGCTGTACAAATAAATGTAAACTGAAGTCTATTGGATAAATCAATGGTGCCAAATAAATTAAAAAGTACAATAAAATTTAAAAAGAAATGGTAACTTTAAAAGACATTACATTTTAATGCACTCTCTCTCTCTCTCTCTCTTTCTCTCTCTGCGGTTTTGGCCTTTTTTGAGTAGAAACATCAAATGGCATTGAAATGGCTTCCTGTTCTTCTCTCTGAACACATTAGGACCACTTTAGCTGTTTTTTTTATTGCCACTGGTTTCCTGTTTGCCATCTTGATTGTGGCCGGGAGAGAGAGGGACACAGTTTTTGCTCTAATGTGGTTGGATGCAAAAGCAAACAAATCAGTTTAGACATGAGACCATCCCAAACCACAAAGACAAACCCATTTTCCTCACGAACAATCAAGCACTGATATGTTTGGAAAGTCACCTGAGTAATATCATCTATGTGCTGTACAACGTGTGGTTTACCATAATCAATAAACATCAGAGAAAAGATGAAAATGAGCAGTAATGGAGTTTTCTGTCCTTTTAACGGTGAAAGGAGCATTTAGCACACTTAGCTGATTCTGTTTTATATATATTATTCTGCAAGCATGTACTGTACAATTAAAAAGTGTATTTGAAATATCTGATATAAAAAAAACTGATCTGAACATTAAAGCAATGACCATATTGCAGCATCTGATGTGATTCTCTCTGACCCATTGTATTTCTCTTCTAATGATATACTATTTATGATCTCAGAAAGCCTCAGAAGAAGCTTTGCTATTGGGGACACATATATGGAACAGAGGATCAAAGTGAAATGCAGGCTTGATTATATTCCCCAGGTGGCCATGAACTGCGCTTCAAATTACTGTCCAACACACTGACATTTCTCAGATATTTATAGGCCTGTGTGAAAAGTGTCTAAACCCTGTTAAAACTATCCACAGACATACTTTCTTTGAACTAACATTCATTATCACGCACTGACACTCGTGTCCTATACGCCTACATGATTACTTGAAAAATATACAAATTACAGAACTAATGATTAAGATCACAGAGCAGGATTGTGTCGTGAGCCTCGCACTGTAATTTTATATGACTGGTTTGCAGCTGTGCCACGCATAACAACCGCATAAACGACCCTCTTACTGTTGAATAACGTACCTTTGAAAGCCTGCGGTTTGGTAATCAGTTGTAGCCTATACATTCATTTCCCACAGTCCACTCTTCTGGTTTGGTTTTAGCCTTTTATTGTTGTTGCTATATACATTGTGTGTCGATGGGCATAAAGGAGAACTGTTATCACTTTGGAAAAGCAGCATTCGAGATGTAAGCTCGAATGGAGTCCTCGAGATTAGACACAAATGAATCATGTGGATAATTGATTTTTTGATTAGCTGTAATGTACACAGCAGCAGGTGCCAAATGTTGCTGCTGGCAACAGAATAATCAAATATGCAACAGTCACTGGAAATGGGTCTCATTTATTGGTAAATGCATAAAAAACTGAAATACTTATGTAAAATGTTAAACAATTGCATGCAAGAAATGCAAATTCTGTTTCACACGGATTTCAAGTAAAAGCAAAAATGAGTGCAACCAACTCGAACTCGGAACCGGGATTGCATAGTTTGGAATAGGTGGGCATTCACAAGTTCCTGTGATTCAAATTAATTTAGCAAAAAGTTAAAGTAATATTGAAATGCAGTCATGCAACACAACGTTTTGAGGAAAATCAATTACAAATAGCTTAGATATATACGGTAGTTTAAAAAAAAAAAAGTATTATTTAACATAGAAAAAAAATCACCTTAAGGGAGAAAAGCAGTGAAATGTCGCAATGTGTAGCAATTGAGCACTTTCAGACCAACAGCAATGCCATAACAGCTCAAAGTGGATTCAGAATCCACTGCCAAAAATCGATTTCCTGTTTACAGGTGTGCCACATTGTCAATCAATAACTGCTCTGAAATTATTTCCCTCTGCAATGGTACAAAAATATCCAGATGTTTCACTTTTCCTTCTGTGAAGTGGAAATTCAACTGCCTCTCAACATGGGGCTGGTCTAATTTTAGCACCTCTCTGTCTCGCTACCTTTTTCTCTCTCTCCGTCTCCGTCTTTTTGCTTCTGTATGTGACATCCTCTCTCTATGTCAGACACAGACAGATAGGCTTCATTTGAGATCATCCAGTGGGTTTTTTAAATAAATCATTTATCACATTTAGGTATTCTGTGTTACAAAATGTTCACTTTGGATTCAGGAAATTCCTAGTAGGAACAGATCCTATATAATAAAGAAAGCAATGCATTATCACTGTCCTCAACCTCTGTAGACCTCAATGGAGCCCACAGGTGTTGCCAGGGGAGAGATCAATGATTTGGAACAGGTGCTGTTTCTAGCCGACGTTAAGCTCGAGAAGTGAGGAAAAAGACAAGGTTTTGTGCACATCACTGCAGTTTGAAAAATGAACCCCCCACTTCCACCACGATATTGCATCTGTCCTCGTATCTTTCTCAGTATCTCCCCTCCATGAGGACTGGTGTTGTTGGGTTGGTTTCCTGCATAGCTGGACACTTTTCCTTTCTTTAGTATCTCATCCAGTGATTCTCAACCGACAGGGTTGCAGAAATGGAAAAGAATATTCTGATGAGTTTGGTCAGATTCTGATTATGTATGGATCATAAAACCATGCTAAACGCTCGCTTTCCATAACCCAGTTAATCCAATAGGTCATGCGATTTAAACACCTTAAATCGGGCACACTGCATGATTTTCAAAGTCGTCAGAACACTGTTCATCTGACCCCTCCCCCTGAACCGCCCCTTGCCCTGTCCTAGTTTCTCATTGGCTGTAGGTCATCGGCAACGTCATTTCCAGTCAAAATATATTTCAAACTGCAGGACTCTCAGGAGTCACAGACAGTTCCAGATATTTATGATGTTAAATATCTCATTGGCAATTGTCACAAATCTCCTCTTAGATCATGTCTTTGATAGCACATACCACGTGATTTTCATTCACATTGAACGAGCACCAATCTGCCTCTGAGTTTTCAGGTATTTGTCTATGATTTCGGCAATTGAAAATTGGGTCCTAAATCATGCAGTGTGTGCCTGGCTTTACTTGGAATATATATTTACTATAACATAGTTGTGTTTCAAAAATACAAGTGTGGCTCTTAAAATGTGTACCCCTAAAAATGAAAATGCTTTGTATAAATTATATGAAAGGAACAGTTTGCTCAAACTAAAAGTCACTTACCTTCAAGTCAAATGTCATGCCACCATATAAAGAATGCAAGATGTATCTTAAAAACATAAAACCATTTACAAGCATTTAGATATATATATTTCCATTATATTTATAGAAAATATGAATAGTTTTTTAGTTATGCTGGGTTGGCACTAGATTCCATTATAAAATCTGAAGCAAATCCAGTAAAGACATCCTCTCATCTCTCTTTGCCCTCATATATACTGCTATAAACATACAAAGTCATGTATAAAGTCTGATATATGTCCTGAGTACGCCCATGCACTTTGTCTGCATCAACCTGAAGCACAGTTTCAAGGGAAAAGGGGAGATGTGCAGCTGTAATGAGGCTTTCTACTCTTGACATAAACCGTTCAGCTACTGTTATAACTGCAAGGCATGAGAAATGTATTTCATTCTACTTGTGTTATGGCAACAATACTAAAAAAAAAGAAAGAAAGGACAGCTTAGTTCTTCATGAAGGTTTAGTTCACAGTGTGTGTCTATATGTCTTTGCCTGTATGACATTTGTTAATGGGGCAGGCGCCAGTGTCTCACACATTTGACAGTGATAACAAATAAACGAGGAGCGAAAAGTGGATGTTTGAGGAAGATGGTAACAATATTACATGATCCAAAATTTGGTGGATGTTTCCAGCTGTGTATGTTATATTAAAGGGTTTCTGGGTAATGCCTGAAAATGTGAGGATGGCAGTGGGTGTATTTGTATATACAGTAATCCAGTATACAATTATAAAATCAGACAAAAACTTTTCTGAACCCAAGATTTGACAGTCAGTGAATGTACTGTATACATGTATTATGTATTATTTGAATGTACTAATATATCTACTGAATATTTTTCTATTTTTTTAATATAAAATGTTATTTTCAATAATAATCTATTTCATATTTTAAGACGTACAACTTTATAATTTAAGTAGTATATTATATTATACAAAATACAAATTGTTATTTAAATATATTTCAATAGAAACGTTTTAAATAATTAACTAATTTCTTTCTAGAACATCTTTCTTTGAAATTATTTTTAGATATGCACATGTTGTGGTATATGTCCATGTTATTTCATATTTCAAAATGTAATGTAACTCACTGGAACAAATCCTAAAAGTTGAACACTGGACTTTATAATGAGTACAAAAACAGCTGGACAGTAAATTATGGCGCCATAATAACTATGAGAGTATTGATCATTTAAATGTAGCTGTACCTTCTCAATGTTATTTCAGAGCGAGTCTCAGCTGCCCACGCTCTAAATGAAGCTCAAGGCGCTAATTAGCAGATCTGTGATTGCGGTTCAGGCCTCTGACTCCTTGTCAACAGAGCCTGATCATGAAAGCTAAATATGGAGATATAAAAGGAGAACTGAAAAAAAAAACTATAATAAAAAATAAATAAATAAATGCCAGCATGAGTCTCCATTTACAAGAGCTATAAAAAGCTAGAAATGTAATTTTGAAAATTAAAATACACATATGAACATAAACTGTAACATTGCCATGATATTCCTTAAAGGAATAGTTCACCTTAACTATTATATAAATAATAAAATTTGATCTATGCATATTTTACTCCTTATTCAGGCGAGACACATTTTTTTCACTGGAGAAAGCAATATTATTGAGACGACTCATATTTTAGTTGGAAGCTGCGGTTTGAATTTAAAAACATCTTAATAATTCATTTGTTAATTGATGAATGGAGTTTGTGTGTTTTTGTAATGTTTTTTTTTTCTTCAGATGTTTGGACTCTCATTCTGACGGCACCCATTCACTGCAGAGCATCCATTGGTAAGTTGATGTAATCCTATATTTCTCCAATCAGGAAACAAACTCATCTATATCTTGGATGGACTGAGATGAGTAAATTTTCAGCAAATTTTCATTTTTGGGTGAGCTATTCCTAAGGGTAGCTCTCTGGACTTTGATTAATCAGCTCAAAATGTCATGCTGTTGTTAGCTGAATTACAATTATATACAAATTCCACCATCATTTATTTAAAAATAAAACCCACCTAAATATGCCCATGCTACAAATGCAATTATATCTCTTCTCAAACCCACAATACATGATGAAAATATTTCTATTAATGATAATGATGTTTAGATATTGACTGTCATTTCTTATAATTATTAAAATGGGGCATCTGTGGTTTTGATTTGAGCTTATGATCGCATTTTAATCATAATGATTCACAGCATGTCAGCTTTCAGGTGTACAGACATTTATTTGCCATCCTTGGCTGCTTATGATTACTGATTTGCATATTGATCGAACATGCATAAAAGTGTAAGTCTTCGCTCCTGAAGCAGAATATATTAATATATGCTTTCCAAAACCAGTTTCTAAAATAATTTCTAGAGGAAACACAGCTAAGAAAACAGCAAATAAACAGGGATTTACATTTTCCACCTGTATAGAAAAGTTGTTTGCTGCTATTGCCTTGTGTATATTAGATGTCTGATTGTATTTAACATGGAGATTACAGATTGCAGGGACCTGTCAGAATCAAGTAGATGTGAAGATGGTAGATATAACATGATGCAATCAGTTAAACCTGCATGAAGGGTGAAAAAATATATATATAGACAACTAGACTACACTGATGCTATTTGCTCGCCAGCAAGACCTCTGTATTTTACATGGCAGCATTGGAAAAGCTACACTTTATAGTAATTTAGCAGATCATCTATTTGCCACAATTAGCAAATTTGCTCTGAGCCATTGCTAAACATTAAAGGAACAGTTCACCCAAAAATGAAAATTTGCTGAAAATGTACACACACCTTAATGCCGTCCAAGATGTGATAGGTATTGAGAAATTTAGCTTTACATCACTTGCTTATCAATGGATCCTCTGCAGTGAATGGGTGCCGTCAGAATGAAAGTCCAAACAGCTGATAAAACATCACAATAATGAATTTCCTGAAAAGGACAGAATCTGTCCTTTTCATCTGTGAACACAGAATATGTCATGATCTGTCAACAGAATGTGTGCATGGATTTTTCTCAAAGACAAACAGGCTGTAGAAAATCTCTGGAGATCTGGCTGGAAGCCCTGATGAGCAACTGTGTCTCCCTCCTAGATTAGCACAGTTCACTTCATGTTAAGAAATCAGCTGTAGACAAATAATTGGCTTTGATTGCATGTTGTCACTGCTGAACCATTTGGCTTATTTATTTCCTGTTGTTTCGGGTCACTGAAGCCCAATCAAGTGGGCACAAATGATTGTGTAATCCAATTGAAAATACATGTAATCAATTAAATCTTCCATATTGGCACAACCTCTGTTTGTCCAGATAAGGTTGAATTGTGTCCAGAATTGTAAGATCTAATAGAATTGGTGGACCTGAACAAAGTAAATCTGATAAAATGGTGACTAACTGTTCACCCAGACACCTTTCTTCTTTTTGTGCACTACTTCAGGATTTGAAGAGTGACTTCCACCAACATGCAAATGTGAAATATTCCTCTGGAAATTATTCTTTGTCACTTTCATTTGTATTTCTGCTGTAGCTATTCTTGGAAAGAAAACTAGATAAACATGATAGTTTAATCTAAAATTAACCATGCACAAGAGCAAAATTAATTAAAGTTAAAACTGAGAGCCATGATGGGGCACTTTTATCTGTTCAGAGCTGTTGACACAATCAGAAGTTCACCTTCAACACACAGTTACTCAGGGTCAGCCTCACTTCAGGGATTATGCTGAGAAATAGATGAGACTGGGGTAAGATGTGCCACTGTACTTAGGTTGTCCATTTAGATCTTTTTATATTAAAAAAATAAAAATCTGAAGTTCAATTTAAGTCATTATTTGAAGAGTTCAGATGCAAAAGCCTCTAAGTGCCATTCAAAATTTTCTTCTAGAATTAGCATTTTCTCAGGCTCCTGTGTGTAGGTTCAGTAAGTTCACTTTAATGGCAATGGGTAGGTTATTTTCATTGCCATTAAAGTGAAATAACTGAACATAAACATAGGAGCCTGAGAAAAATGCTAATTTCTAATAGAATAACATTTCAGGTGACTAGGCTTTTGCATTTGAACCCTTTATTTGACACTTTGAATTAGATTGTATTTATTTAGATTTTATCATATTCTCAGTTTTGTTACAGTTAGCAATATTCAATATTGTTTTCTCTCTCTCTCTCTCTCTCTCTCTCTCTCTCTCTCTA
This sequence comes from Carassius auratus, assembly GCF_003368295.1. Taxonomy (NCBI): domain Eukaryota; kingdom Metazoa; phylum Chordata; class Actinopteri; order Cypriniformes; family Cyprinidae; genus Carassius; species Carassius auratus. The sequence continues at coordinate 28,464 of NW_020524464.1, forward strand.
TATATATATATATATATATACATACATACATACAGTATATATGGTTTTATTTCTAATTATAAATTATATTTCATTTTTATATTTAGCAGTTTTACTTTTTACTATGTTTTGCTTTTGTTTTAGCTTGCTCTTATTCACTTTTATTTAAATTATAGTTTTAGTAATTTTAAAACTTCAGCTTCCGTTCTAATAAGCCATTAATTTTGTTTTGTTTTTTCTAGCTTGTAATACTAATTTTATTCATCATTTTGAATTACATTTTATTTATTTTTATTTTTAAGGTTTTGATTGTTTTTTTTTTTACTTCATTTCATTTTTATTAGTATCTATTTTTGTTACCATTAACAATTACATTTTCCTCTAAAATTTATGTTTTATTTATATTTATTTATTAATGTATTTATTTATTTTTATTAAATAATATTTTATTTTTATATTTTAAGTTTTACTTTTTAGTTTTAATTCACACACACACACACACACACAAACAGTGGATATGTAAATGTACTTTCTGAATATATTGTCACATGACAAAAAATGTGCACAGTTTGCTAGATTAAATGGTATCTGACACATCTTACCCTTATTTAAAAAAAAATAAAAAAACAATAAATGTCTGAAGAAAGCTTTTATCTAGAGCTCAGTGTATGACCCTTGACCAAATATGCAGCACAGCAAAATGTCACAGTGACCAAGTAAATTGGATTAGCTTTGGGTACCCTTTGTCATTCAACCTTTCAGTCTGGTACCAAAATGTGATATTCCTCGCAACATAATGGGAACTCACTTGCAGGAAACTTCAGTGAAGTGAGTGTAGGTGTTCAGCCAAGTGGCAGTTTAATTAGAGTGAAAGCACAACATATGAATACCTTAGACACTAAACTTTCAATAAAGTCATTTCAACCTGACTGTTTTATATAGGCTTATTTTCAACAATTATAGTTAATTATGTCTGATGAAGGTCTAAAGCAGAGAGTGTACTTCAATAGCACTTAAAACATGTGGCAGAACAAATACAATAGAACATTAGTAATAGCAGGGCATTAAATCTCATGAAATGATTGCCCATGTTCTTTATTTTAGAATAAACACAATTGAAGCACCTAGTTGACCTTTTCTGCATTTAATTTTTTAGCCCTCCAACTGATTCCTGACAGGTACATTCAGACGTGTTAAATGACACGCTCTCCTGTACTTTTCAAAGGGAATGTTCCAGTTGTTAGCATTTCTAAACATTGCAAATTGAGAGAATCACAAAAAAAAAAGACCCATTTGTCCAAATGACTGGCACTGGTATTGCTCATGGTTTTACCGGAAACATTGGGACGTCTTTTATACAGTACATGACAAATTTATTTGAATTTTTTTCAAGATACAATTAAATACAAATTAAATAATGGAATATATGTTTTTAGCAGGATTTTATGTAGTTTAATGTAAGGTTTATGCAATTAACTGAAAAGGTAAGAAAAACAAAGTATATTGTTGTAAATATACATTAACATTTAAAAGATTTACATTGTTACAGTGGAAATGCATTATTACAGTCTGTAAAACTCACAGTAGTGGTGTTTTGCTCTTTAATGAATCATTGTGATTGAATTGACAGTAAATGATTCAATGATTCATTCATTTAGACACTCACTTGTTTCATTCCTGAACGAATCGTTTTTGAACAAAACGGTTGAATCAGTTTATGACTGATAACAGTCACAGTCGCTGAAAAAAATTAAAGTGTCAAGTATTTTGAAATATTCTGTTTTGGTGTCATTTGTCTCTCCTGGAGGCTTAACTGAATCATTAACCTTTAGAAATAACAAGTTCACCTTTCAAATACTGTCAAAATACATCTATATAGTAGAAAGTAGTGCCAGAATGAACTAAGAATTGCACAGTAAGAAACAAAAAATGATTTAGATGTGACAAAGACAAATGTTGGTTTTGACCTGGTTACTATTTTCCAGTATTATTCAGTTTTAATATAGTTATTTAAGCTTTACAACTGAACTACTGAATTCCAACAATAGAAACATGCACTGTATTGTGTGGTTATATCAAGAACAGACAAGAAACTTTGTGCACAAGAGCAAGTAGAGATATTTAGGAGCTCATATCCCTGAGGGCAGTCCGTAGCCTCCTTAACGCTCATCTGTTCCACTGCACTGAAGATGCCACACTCCTTTGCTCTTATCAAGAGCCAGCAGATGTTCTAAGCTGTCCAAATCCTCCTTCCTCCTGAAAACAACCCGATTCTGCCTGAAATAGCCATCCAGATTCTGCTCTCGAGCCCTGAGGAATGACAAACTGACTCTGCGTGTTATTTATAGCACAGGTGAGGTGTCACACTCAAGACAATGCAAGAGGAAAGGGCTATGATAAAGTCCTATGGTTGCCTATAAAAATCTTGCAGTGAATGCAAACACAGTTGCTATGAAATCATGGTACAGAAGGAGCAAACCTGTAGGTATGAAAGGTTTTATTAATTTTCCTCCAAAAATATGACTCATTTTAAATCGCATATTGCAAATTTCTCTGCTTGGATGTCTCACGTTTGTTCACTTATTGGGGGGGGGGGGAGATACTACAAACCTGAACAGTACCTGCTTTAGGTACAGTGGCTTTTCTATGTTTGTCCTGTAAGGTTGCATTGCTCTTACAATATTGACACGATTTCTTCAGGTCTTTTGCTTTAGATGGTACAGTTCGGTTTTCAGCACCATGGACAGCAAACAAGGAACCTTTAGAAACTGGCTTTGTTTCACTTCTCCAAAACACTCAATTTTTTTTATAAATTAATTAATGCTGCTAGGTCAGAATAAGGTGTTATCATTGCACACATTAAATTAAGTCTGTCCTAAATGAAAAAGTAGAGGAAGATAAAAAAAAAAAAAACATTAAAGGGTTTACACATGAAAGACATGATTAAAGACATTTAATGCCATTTTATATTATTATTTTAATCCACAATGACTGATACAAGTCAGTACAAATGCTTTTTGCTGAATTATATTGTTGCATCATATTTTGTAATTAACCAATCAATAAATATGACATTACCTACAAAAATAATTTGTTGAAATAAAACACATCAAGAGATACATTACTAAATATTATACATTTTTATTAAACATTATAATATTATACATTACTAACAGAAACTAACTTTACACGTTTCTTCAAAAATGTAAGTTAAAATCAAATAAACAAGTAGCTGTTTGCATCTAGTTGAACAGATCTTTGGTGCATTTCCAAAAGCAACTGTGATCGCAAGTTCTGTTATTACCAGTCTAGTTGAAATATAGGAAACACATCCCAAAACATCCTGCAAACAATCCTGATGTAATTTCACATTGGTTAAAGTGTTCACCACATCTATTTTCCACCTTCAGTTGTCTCAGCTGAATTATTTGTTATATTTGTATAAAAAAGTTCATCTGACAGTATGAGCGATGAATTTTGCATCTCATCCTCATCACCACAGGAACCGCACAGCTGTTTGTCACCACATATGACTCACTACGAGCTTCAGCAGGGGACATGATTAGAATTTAGACAACAAAGTCAGGAAATTCCTTCAGGAGATGTTTGTCAAAGAAAAGAACAGTCTTTTGTTGAAAGGTCTTTTGATGTCCGTAATATTAATTTCTCAGGACTTAGTATACATAATTGAATGTTTGTGTTTTGAAGATGGCATGGCTCCTGCCTCTGGGCACGAGTTGGAGATAAAATATTTGCAGATTCTTAGAGGTCTCAGTACAGTAGCTCACATTTGATACAAAACAACTTTATTCAGTGTCAATAAAGATGCAGAGCAGCTATTATCTGATTTCTATTCAGAGGAACAACTTTTCCACTTTATCTAAGTGGTTTCAATGAGCCTGTGACAAAAGTGTAATGGACTCCTGCAAAACTGTCAACGTCTGGTGTATTTGGGTTTCGAGGCACGCTGAGAAGCCTGTTTTTCTTCAACACCCACATGTCCCTTTAGGGAAGATGCTGGCAGTGTGCCCTATGGTGCCAGCAAGCAGGGTTGGCTTTATGAGGATGACTCATGAGACTGAAGTTAGCTTCCAGCCCTCCTTTAAAACAGCAGCCGCCGGCGCTATAAGCTGCATTCTGAGACCAGCCAGGAAATAGACCTCTGGGCCAAACAGATTATGGCAAATGTGTATTTAAAATATGATTAATCAATTGTTCCAACAGCAGTCCTCCCCCGATTCCTAATTGGGCCCAAGTGGGCTTTTTGCATATGAAAAATTATACGAGTATTACACGCAGGGCTATTTCCATCTGTGTTGCTACACTGATCCTGGGTATTTTAGCTTATTTTGGACCTGTGGCTCATTGGTTAAGTTGTCTGAATTGGAGATATAAAACACACACACACACACACATACACACACACACACACACACACACACAGACACACACATACATAAAAACATAAATAATAATATTAATAATATTAATAATAATAATGTCCTTACTGAGTCCTCTGAATTTCTGCATAAAGAAATAATGCAGTTTTTTTTTTCCAGATCAAAAAAATAAATTAATTAAAAGAGTAAAATATAATACTAAGCCTCCCAGGGTGACTGTAAATTACCTTTCAGAACATATACAGGAAAGGGTAGGAAAAAAAGAAGAATCTGTGACTGACTACTGGTGTGAACAAAATGAATTTAAATGGTTTCAGTTATTGCTTTGTGCTTCTGTTATTTATAAATGATGTTAAATGTTTCTGAAAGACAAAATACAAATGTTAATTATTTTAAAACAGGGTTCATGGACCTAATTTAATTACATTTAAATATGTTTTTAAAAAGCATTCTAAATTCCATATTTTTTTTCTAAAGCACAAATTACAGGATCAAACAACACTGATAAGATGACATGTTTGATCAATTATATACATTTTTTTAAATCAAGTTTAATCACACCACATGGCCAAAATATCCTGCCTATCCTGCCCTTTAAAATGAGCAGAAAATGGTGATTGACTATATTTTCTAAAGGCTTCCTAAAGGTTTGTCTCCGACTCAAAATCTGAACTATTCACTGAAGAAGAAGATTTTTGTTGTTGTTTTGTTTGTTTCCTAATTGTGGGAATAATTTAGTATAAATAAATAATCTAACAAAAGCATACTTAAAACTCAAAATAATAATAATAATAATAATAAAAAAAAATAATAATAATAATAATAATAATAATAATATATATATATATATATATATATATATATATATATATATATATATATATATATATATATATATATATATATATATATATATATATATATATATAATGTTTTTTTTTTTTGGTACATTTTAAAAGATAAGAGGAACTGATTTCCCATCCATTATTACATTTAGACTAGCCTGAAGGCAATCATATGATAGAGAAACTGTTCTGAATAATTGTCTGCAGATAGCATATACTTTTAATAGTTTTTACAGCAATGGAAATAGGAATTGACACATTTTAAGTATTACTTATTTGTCAAAATATTTTTTGTGCCGCTGTATATTAAAATGCATCACTGTTTCCCTTCAATCCACATGCTCTTAAAAGTTTGGATGCATTAAGAGCACACTTTACGGTAACCCAATTCAAGTAAGCTTGAAATTTGCCTGACTGAAATGTACATGCTTTTTTTTTTCGCTCATCATACTTTTTTAATTCTCTAAAATACATAAATATGATCAAATCAATTAAGTCTAACATTATAAGATTAAAAGGGAAAAATAACAAAAGATGGAAAAGAGAGGTCCATCGAACAGATGACGTGTTTACAGCGGGTCCTTGCTTCTTCCGGTTCCGTGTAAACAGTGTGCAGTCCTGTAATACAAATCAGAAAAATGTAAGTAAACCATTTATCATAAAACAACACTTTATTTAGCGATATAAAGTAAAGTATATCTAAATAAACTCCGTGAATATGTGTCTCTTTCTGCTTTAGGTCGAAAGTAACGTTTAAAATCACGCTGACGTCGGACCCTCGGTTACCATATAAAGTGTGAGTGACACATCATTCAACACATGACACATGCTAAACATTAATATTCATGTTTCAACGGATGCATTAGATCTGATATTCATTATGACAGAAGCGTGTTTTAGTATGTTCCCCAGCTCTTTAGTTTGAATAGCTAAATATTCTTCTCATCGTTATTTATACATTTATTATTTAGTATTTGTATATATATATTTTTAAGTAATTGATAAAATAATGGCCTGACTGAGACATTAAACGTCCACTCTTGTGTTGATATTTCGTTTAAGCACCACTGTCTACAGAGAAATGTATGACAGTACTTTATACCTAGATAAAATAGGTTAAGCAGAGAAAAATGGTGATGTGTTCAATACTAATTTTACCCGCTGTGCATTATTTTAAGGAAACAGTTTTAGAGAGATCTACAGATGCAAATAGATCAACTGTTAAAATAAGCTATTAAAACTGTATTTTTTATTTTCTTCCCCTAGTCTGAAAGAAGCAAGACATGTTTTGGATGTCATTGTTCTAAATGTTAGTGTTCTTTTATGTGTCTGCTATATTGATTGTAATCACTATAGTAGTGCTGTGGCCAGTGGTAATCTATGGATGTCATACTGTGTCTGATGGATGGGCAGACTCACATGTTGTTTGGGTGAGAGTGGCCTGTCAAGGGCCATTCAAACTGGCTGATTTATCTGCTCCTCTCCAACACCTGCAGTGCTGATGGTTGCCAGCCACTGTGGATGATTTTTAACATGCCAAGTTTTAGCTAACATGTTTGATCTCATTGAGTGGATGGTTAAGATGACCAGAAAATCATTTGAAAAAGCATAATATTTCTTAATGTGCTCTGGTTTAAAACAGAATTAGGCAATACGATTTTTTTGTTCTTTGTTTCTGGACAACACACATTCACTTTTTTTCTACACGGGGTAGTTCTCAATATTTGTGTGTGTATGTGTGTTAATTGTTGCACCAAGATTCATTGGCATAATTGTATTTCAGATTAAGTGTACCTGAGAGCACACCATTCACAGCAGTTTTGAAGTTTGCAGCGGAAGAGGTGTGTTGATCTTTTTTTGTTTTTAATTATTGTTCATAGTCTTATTGCAACCTCATTTGAAAATGTATTTTTGAGAGAGTTGCTGAAATGTAGGGAAATGCTTTTGCCATTGTGCTTCTGACTGACTGACGATAGTTTAAAAATATATATATGATGACAGTAATTTGCTACAGTGGTTGGAGCATTACTAACTCTCTGTAAGAATCATTTATTAAATTGGCATGGATCATCATCATAGCATTGATCATGATGTGAACTTTAGCTCAGTTGCATCCTGTAGCAACAATAGAGTGTCTTTTTTGAGTAGTTAATGATTTATTCTCATCTGAAACACACTCAGGCTTATCTCTGTGTCCATAGCCTCTCTTGTAAAAATCAGAACAGGATCAATGCAGAATTATATGAAGGTGGATTAACCCATGTTATTTTATATGATTTTAAATTATCATAAAAAACAAACAAACATTATTATTATTATTTTTGTTTTTGATTTTATTCTGTTTTGCTGTATCAGCATTGGCCACTTGATTTTTGAAACCTTGCATTGTTGAAGAGTATAGGCAAACTGGAAAAAAGTTAAGTCTAATATAAAGCTGATAAATTAATAATAAAAAAAACCCACAAATAATGGCTGATATCGATATGTTCGTGATTAGCCATGTATCTTATGAAATTAGGATAAAATTTGACCTAACCCTCTTAACTTGTGGTGGGCTGTCTGGTCTGTTTCGTGGCTGTATTCAAGGCACGCAGACCCACGACAGGATGATGTTGCAGATTAGCTTGGGTGACTGCTGCTTTTTTGACATAATGAAATGCCAAATATGACAACCTCATAATAAGAAGATGTAATGCATCAGGCTTATTTTTTAGCTTTTTTTCACCCTCTCAATAATCATTTTTGTATTCCCACTTCAGGTTATGGTTATGTGATCTTTCATTGTTTTGTTTTCTCTTTTCCTACTGACAAAAGGTAGGCAAAGGAGAATTAGAAACTAAATAAACTCCCACAAAAATCGGTAGTGGATTAATTAAATATGCATTCTTGTGCAATATAAACAGTTATACATTTGATTTCCTGATCACTAATTCTGGCACTAACCTGGCTGCTTGCTCCCCATCAAGTTTTATGCTTTTCAAGGGTGTAGAAATGCCTTCAGGTCACCCTGCAAGTTTCTTAAAGCCCCTTAAGAATGAATTTGCCTGTTTTATTCCTTTCAGTGGCTCTTTGTGACAGTGACAGTTTCTACTAAGCTCAGCCCAGAGAGCTCTTTCCTCACACGTTTGAAGGCTTCTGTTCTGTAGGACAGACTCTTTAAATCACCTGACGCAAACACAGACTCAAGTTGATATTTTCTTATCCTTGGCTGACAGAGGGGATGTTTACAGGACATATTTAGCTGTCAGCATAAGTTGTTGATGGATTGGACCATAAAACGTTTTTTTTTTTTTTTTTTTCATGCATTTGAAGTTTAAAGTGCCAGCAGCCACCAGTGCCATCATTACAAACGGTAAGTTGTTGATATTATTCTAATCATCATAATTGTCATATTTTGTCAAATCCTTAAACCAGAGGTTCTCACTTTTTTGACGAATGAAACTAAAATAATCAGTATTTCAAAAACCATGGGAACTTTTTTCTTTTTTTTTGTTGTTATTTTAAATTAATTTAATGCTCTAGCAGATTCTCACCTTCGCATCTTCATTGGGTTGAGTTTTTTTGTCACCTGCACTAAAAAAAAAACACTATAGCTCAAATTACAAACTGGTCGTTTTTCGTGAATCAGACAAAACATCTGCTGAATCCTTCACAGAATGAATTCACTCAAAATGAGCTGTTGTGCAAATATATAGTTAGAGAGGGAGACTGTGGGGCTATGCTGCGTCATGAGGTATTATCAAACAAATCATAAACAGAATGAAGATATAACTCCCCAATCAACACAGGACAGATATTGTAAATGAGATTGCTTGAATTGTGATTGTTCAGCGTTCTTGGCCATCTGTCTTATTCATTGATTGTCTTTAATAATGATTGTTTTGCATATGTACTCACATTGTAATGCTGATGTTGTTTGTGATTAATATTTGTGTAGATGGCATCGGAATCAACCCGGCGCAGACAGCAGGTCGGTGACGCTTCTTCACTCGATCAGGGCTGTTCTCTGCAGCAGCATCTGGCTGTAATAAATGTACTTTTGTCAGCCATAAATTATTTAGATATATCCATATGTCACACAGGAAATAGTTTTTTTTGTTGTTGTTTTGTTTATTTGTGTTTCAATCCACCTTCCATGTGTTTTAAGCTTCCTTTTCCATGCATTTTCTCATTGGCATCTTTTGAAATGATACCTCATTTTGCTCTCACTGTTTACTTGCGTGGCTGTGATTTTCCTGCCTATCCTTCATAATAACGGACATGCAAATGAATGGACCCTTCTGTTTTCTGCCTCATGTTGTTCACGTCTATCCGCCTGGGGACCTTTTGAGAGATCGAATGATTTCCTGAGACTCCTTTAGTAGGCTATGCTTGTGAATTTCACATATTACCTGATGAATATTGATGATGTGCTTCAGTTATACCATCCCCCATTGCTGTGAGTTTTCCATCCTACTTGTCACTTAATGTTGGAACGGTCTATGTCTGTAATCCATTATCCAGTGCATTTACAATATTCTTAAGAATACGGATATTTAAAAATGGTTTTACTCACAATTTTGTTGTGATAATATTTTTTGACAAAACTAGAAAAATGTATGTACTTTATCAAAATGCCAGTGCCGTTTTAAGATTTAATTAAGTTATATGACTTATTTACATTAATCACATCTTTAAAAGTCCCATATATTTAGGTTTTTCATAACCCAGCCTGGGAACCATGTTTTTAAAAAGTTATTGATTGGCTGAGAGTCCATCAATAGGCTTTGCATGTTAATTTCGGATATTAGCTGATGAATATTTATGATGTGCTTCAATTATACAATTCCCCATTGTTGTGAGTTTATTCCCCCGACTAAATGTTTCTTTACAGATGTTTTCCATCCTGCTTTACTTGTCATTTACCGCTGGATCTGTCTCTGTCTCTGTAATCCATTATTTGCTGTCTCTAATAACCTGTCCCAATCGTGTTCTGTCAGTGTTTTCCTCTCTGAGTGCCATGTTGCATCTAATTACATGAAAATGGCCTGTAATTTTTCATACATGTCATAGGTTGAGATTAATGTCAAATGAGCTGTGATTCATTATAGTAGGAACCTATCTAGCCTGACCCGAATATGAAGCGTGTGTGTATAATAGAAACATGTACCTTCAGCTCTGGAAGTTATACAATCACTTACTAAATATAGTGCAGACACCTGAATAGATTTTGCTTTATATGATGAGTGAGTTACTTATATAAGAAGGGACTGAGTGAGTCACACTTTGTACCTTATATACATTATACAGGTGCTTTGATCTGATTTCATGAATTCTGCTGAAACAAAAACGTCTCTGGTTGTGTATGTAACCATGGTACCCTGAGAAGGGAATGAGACACTGTGTCTTCTAGAGGTTGCTATGGGAACAATAACATTGGTCAGCAACAGCCTATGATGTCATTACCCAGCGTGATCACAGTATAAAAGGGCTCTGGGAGAACACGTCTGAAGCTTGCGTACAAAGCATGGTAAGGGAACTAATGGACGCAGTGTCTCGTTCCATTCTCAGGGAACCATGGTTGCATACATAATCTGATATGTTGCTTTACGAGGGAACTTCAAATTGTGTTGTCTAGAGGTCGCTATGGGGAATGGTATACTCATGCTGCCATGCTCAGGGTAGTGTATGCCAGAAACTCTTCCATAGCCATGGGAGTTTCCCCAAGGACGCCTTGATGGCTGTCACTGACATTATCCCCTCCAGCCAAGGACCTGAGCTGCATATCCGAAACAACTTCCCTGATACGCGCTGGGCTGGGAAGCCAAGCCTAGGGCAGAGATCAAAGGCTTGGAATCAGAAGAAAGAGATTCCTCTGAAGTAGGGCTGGGCGATTTTTACCAATTTTATTGATTAATTAGAATTCATTTTGCCATGATTTTTTTTTTTTTTTTTTTAATTGAGGAATTGCAATTTTGAATAGAGAACTATTACCAAATGTTAGAATTAGACACTTTGACAATAAGCTTGTGATAACAGTAAAGAGAAAAGAACGATCCAATCACATGTCGACGCATGAGATTAACTGCTCACGTGTGACGCGAGTGAAGGACCATAAATTGGCTCTATGCGCCAGTCACACAGAATGCGGGTTTGTGTTGACATGAATACGATGCGAGCAGTGGAATAGGTAAAACATGCAAGAAGATGGGGAACTTCTTTTAACTTGAGCTCAGGATTTTTTGAATGCCGTTTCATGAATGAAACACCGTATGAGACGCAAGCGCAACAGTAAAAACAAATCCATGTTTACACAGAAAAAACTATGGAAAAGCAGCTTAATCGTATAAAAAACCTGTAAAGAACAATTACTGTACGTCTGATATTTCATGTTTGCATCATGGTGACAGGATGAAAGCTGGTGTTCTTTTTAAAGAACATTTATAGTTAACAATAGTCTACTGGTGTTATACCATTTTGAATTTGATTTTTTTTTTTTTTTTTTTTACTTTTGAAATGTTTTCTCTTATTTCTGAACACAATATGTAAAAGACAAGTTTGTACATTATGTAGTTTATGCATCTTTTCTGCAAAGATCTTTAACATTTGGATAATGTTGACAGCTTTGTGTGTGCTGCACTTGGAATATAATATTCTTTAACTAGAAAAATAAAATAATTGAGAATTGGTCGAACATTCTGGAAAAATCGAGATTTTAATTTTTTTGCCATATCGCCCAACCCTTCTTTGAGAGGATACAGCTAGGTGTCTTAAAAAAAAAGCTCAGAACATGTTGATTGAAAAGGCGTATCTCAAAAAAAAAAAAAGGAATAAAAAAAAAAACTCCATGTGAGAGCAATATCCCCAACTTGACGATAGCAGTCACAGAACAGACTCTAGAGCATCTGCTAATGCATAACTAGAAGAGGTGTAGCACCCAGCTCTCAGACTGAGAGGGGACACCAGTGCCTGCCTGGGAAGCAGCATGCTCGTAGATAACCCTCAAGGGTGAGGGAAGCAATGTTGAGCTAACCTCACCAATAGAGCAGCCTAAAAGGAAGGCAGAATCCTGATGTGCTACCCAGCGACACTCACAGAGCAAAGGATTCGACTCTCAAATGAGAGGGACTCAGATGCTCAGAAGGGAGCCATTTGCTTGCAAAAGACTCTCTATGGTGAGGGGAGCACATCAAGCTTACTCAACAAGCAACCTGCCAGGGATGCAAAAGATGGCCCAGCAATATGTCATGACTGCTAATCGACAGTTCAAAGGAGCAAAGGCCCAACTCCAAAAATAGGAGGGGGACTCAGATGCTCAATCTGGGAGCAGCGTGCTCCTAGGTGACCCTCTATGTGAGGGGAGCACTGCTAAGCTCAACCGACAAGGAGAGCAGCCTGACAGGGAGGCGGAGAGAGGCCCAACAACCTGATGCTGCTGCTCAATGGAGCTCCACTAGCAAATGACCTGATGAGAGGAAACCTCAGACACTCGATTGGGAGCAGCTTGCTCAAATATGACCCTCCGAGGTGAGGGGAGCACTGTTAGGCTCAACTAAATAGGAGCAACTAATCAGGGAGGCAGCAAGGGGCCAAACTACCTGATGTCACCGTCACAGAGCTCAAAGATTAGAGGCCTCGACCCTTAGCTAAGAGAGAGGAACCCAGCTCAACCGAAGTGATCAATAGCCCAGGGACGACAAGCTTATAAAAGACCCTGCTGCAGTAAGGGGAACACGGCCATGTCAGGAGAGCAGATTGACTGCAAATGGGACATCAGAAATTGGATCCAGCTTAAAAGGGGATCACATATTTCAACAAGGAACAACAGGGTCCCAGCATAGAGGCAACTGACCAAGGAGGCAACAGGGATTGTCCTAGCAATCAGTATTGTTGCATATGGAGTTCTCGGTAGCAGCACTCTTGGCTTTCAAGCTGAGTTGGGCCTCAAAGCATGGACTGGGAGTGATAGGCTCATAGCTAACCCTCGCAGTGAGGGGAGCATTTCTCAGCTCGACGAGAAGGCAGCATTAGATTAGAATGGGCAGTCTAACAGGGCCCAATGAGAAACCATCAACTGATGCAGCCAACGGGTAATGACATCATTGGCTTTCGCTGGCCGATGTTATTGTCGTGTTTGGATGTATGCTTCAGACACTGGTCACGCTGAAAGCATTCCCCATAGCAACCTCTAGAGGACGCAGTTCAAAGTTCCCTAAGAAGGGAAGGGAAGCTGTGCACTGAACATGTGTAATACGCTGTATGTAATATGCTATATCTCTATGATTACAGGAAATGTGTTCCTGAAGCATGGCTCGGAGCTACGAATTATTCCCAGAGATCGGGTCGGAGGAGGTCGCAAGCCCAGGATGTGACTATCCAGTAATTTTCTGTCACAGACGATGAACATGCTTATTTATTGTCCAGCCTTGAGGTGTCAGCTCTCGCAGGCACTGATGCGGCTCCAAATCTGTCAGAGGACCTCACAAATCTCACAGAGCTGCCGTCACAGCCCCCTTTTCAAAGATATTGACTCGCAGAATGTTGTTGATTTCTTGTGGCCCAAAGTTCTAACCGCCATGTATTGATCTTTGATCTTTCACAAAATATTCCATCTCTTTTTTTTTTTGAGATCACACACTTAGTATGTTCATAAAGCATAGTTTTACCTGCCTTAAATACATAATGTCTACGTAAAATCCAATTCAATGTTTAAATACTGTTAAAAAATTATATGATTCTCATTTTCCATTTCAAGAAGAAAAGGCAAACATCATACTTTTTTTTTCTTCATATTTTGTTTCATTAATGGTTGTTTTGAGCTGTATATAAATTATTTCAGGAAGATAATGACAGTGTCAGTGTGATGAAACTCCTGCAGTTGTTTAACTAAACCAAACTATACAACAGTATGACTAAAGAAGCTCTAAATAAGACAATAAAAGATGCATTTCATAATATACTTTCTATGTAAAAAATTACAAAATAACTCCAGTTTGACGTCTAGTTTCTTAAAAGTTGCTTTTTGTAACTTTCATGGTCGCTCAAGTTGGCGTGCCTTTTCATTTAAGGCTTCAAATCATGGCTTGACTTGAATTAGTACATCAGGCTAATGAATGACAGGCTCTGCCTTTGCTTTTACACCTTCCACTTACCCTCCTTCACTTACATTACTGCCAGGCAGAAGTGGAGGAGGAGAAAAAGGGTCTGACTATTCAGTGTGATAATGGATCTTTCATTTGTTTTAATAAAAGAGCAGGCATGCTTTGCCCTTTCCATGCCACTCATTACTGGGAAAAGGGTAGAAGTGCATTATAAATACAGCAAGGCCTGCATTATTCAAACACAGACATGTTACTCTGGATCACATATGAAAAGGCATCGCTTGCCTCCAGCCTCATTTGGCAGGAAATGATGCGGTTTGTTCATTAGCCATGGAAGAAATTGTGCTTTTACAGAAGTGAAAGATCTTGCCAGTGTGACAAATGTCAGATTTAGAAGTTATAAAGTTAAAAATACACTTTGTAGTATTCTTGTCATAAGCATTAAAGAAACCAACGAATACTGATCTGTATACTGCCTGTTTTTGTTGAATGTGTTCACCTTGTAATTCTGCTACACAGGATGTTTCGTCTTATTTTGTTCACTTAATTTAATGTTTATAAACATAAACCATGTTTCAAAGCTTTCAGTGGATAAGACGGGTTTTTAAAATTCTCCTTTATGGTTCAAAGAGGTAGAAAGACATGCAGTGATGTTGCTATTTGCATAAATTCAATCCTGTGCCATCTGTAAGAAGCCGCCTTAAGCAAGCAAATGACAGAACTGTTGAATATTTATGTTATATATTTTGTATAGGTGTCGTGGACATGACTGTGTTATTTCAGGGGTATAAACGATATTACCTGTCAGAGCTTTAAAGGGGTCCTGAACTGAGAAGTCAAAATTACGTTGATTTGTTGACATATAAGAGGTCAATGTACTATGCAGTCAGATGAGGGGGGTCAAAACAGGACAGAAATGAACCTATTCTACATTTTGATGTTTTTTTTTTTTGATGTAAACATTTTTAACATTATAAGTACAACTCCGAGAACAGTACAAAATAAAAAAGGCAGATTTGACCCCTTTAAGCCTTATGATGGTACAGATATAAGCCAGCTAAGCCTATGAAACCGCTGTACAATACTGGGGTCTTGTGATTGTATAACCGTTTTATGTACCTGCAAAAACATGTTTTTTTTTTTCTCATATAGCTATAGAAACTCCTAATTGAACATTTCTGTGAGGTTCATGAGAGATTGAACACTCACACAAAGGCCACCACTCTGAATTGCTGTTGTCAAATAAGTCATTTTTCCCCCACCTCCTCAGCGTCTGAACGTTGTCCATGTGTATTACAGATAAGCTATCGCTGCCTGTCAGTTCTGCTTCTCACTCAGTGTATCTTTCAGATGAAGAGATATGTGGCATGAATTTAGATTTAGCTTGTGCATTCAAGCAGTAGATTCATTTTCCGGATTTTTAATTCACAGTTGTAATTAATTTGCTATATTTTTTTCAAGCGAAGGAAATACTATACCTTTGTGAGTGTACAGCAGCAAATTGGTTTGGCCTTTGAAAGAATGTGGTTTTATGATGTTCATTTTTTCAGTCACAAAAATGAATTATCTTTGTCCTTTGTAGCAACAAGGTTCAGGAAATGCCTTTTTTGTCACTGCATCATAATGTTTTGACTTTACAAGACCTCGTAATTGGCAGAAAGCCTTTCTGCATAAACCGTAAACTGGAGTTACAGTAAAGCCACAATAACAATTAAAGCAAAGGAAACCAGAAACAAAAATAAAAAAAGCGAAGCCAAACACAAAACAAAAATTAAAACAAAACAAAGTCCTAAATAAAACCCTCAAAACAAAAGTCTCAGAATTAAACCAGAGTAATACAAGAAAAAAAATAAACAGAACAAGAATTCAAGTAAAGCCAGAAACAAAAAAGCAAAGCCAAACACAAGATAAAAATTAAAAGCAGTCGAAAATAAAACCCTCAAAACAAAAATCTCAAAAGTTGAAGGAGTCATATGATGCGATTTCAAGTTGTCCTTTCTCTTTGGAGTGTTACAAGCTCTTGGTGCATAAAGAAGATCTGTAAAGTTGCAGAGATTAAAGTCTCGAATCTAAAGAATTATTCTTTATAAAAGTTTAGACTCGTCCACGCCCCACTAAAACGGCTCGTTCTAAATATTCACAAAAAGAAAGAAGGCGTAGCTTTTATTCTGCTGATACCACCGGTGCCATGTTGTGGAGACGCTGTGTGTTTGGTTGTGAAAGCGAAACTACTTGGTTTGGTCTTCCAAAATAGGACACAACTAGAAATCAGTGGATAAGTTGTATTCACAACACCGTTCCAGAACAGTCTAACCCAAATATGTGTGCAACACATTTAACAGAGGATGAGGAGTGTTTCCTGTGAGAGTAGCCTTCAACGTGATGTTTTATTAACAAATTTTGGGAGGAGCAGGTGCAGATAATCAATGTGGCCAATTCACCATAAGTAATCACATCATCCATCCAACCACCACGAGAGAGAACCACTATAAATAGTCATAGCAGCCTTACCTTCATTCTCTCTAGTGTTTCAGCATCCCTCCACCAGCGACTCCTCACCGTCGACCCGACCCAAGTTCCTTCATACATGCTACAACTACATGTTCAAGAAAACACCTTACATTTATCTGATTTTCTCAGCCCATTTTGTTTGCTGATGTAAATATGTACAACGTACATGGGCGATTATATTTTATATGATTTTTGTTGTTTCTAAACTCTGATTCAAAGTTTACTTTGTACATTATTGACATATATATATTCACACTCTAATTCTGTATTAAGGGGACTTTTTTATTTGTTTATTTCTATAACTCAGGGTTAGGGGTTAAGGGAAAATGTTGTTTCTATTCTTCTGTATCTTAAAACAAATAAAATAAAATCTCAGGCCAGTCAGCATATTGTGATATAATATTGGAGAGGTCATCCTTAGATATGAGATCAGCCCCTCACCCTTGCACCTCTCTTAAATTTGTGTTTGGTATTCTAGAGGTGTCTTGCCCTGCTTTCAATTCTATTAGATGAAATGTCATGCTGGCACGAGGCTGCACCTTCTCAGAGCTCAGCTTCAGTTTCACTTTACACTTAATGTGACAGGAATGACTGAACAGGACATTAGCAGCGGCACACGCAAGCATGCAATTCCAACATACGAAGAAATGTTGATAGTGTAATATGTTGTGAAAATGTATTTTAAGTTATTGCACATTATTAGCTATGAAAAGGCATCTTCTCAGGCATCTCAATTTCATTCCATCATTACTTGAAATCCAACTTTCGATTGAATGTTTCAAATTTAAATCCAATTTAAATGTTTTGCATGACACTCATTTTTCAACAAAACAATCTAAAATCAGGTTTTCACAAGGAGTACTGTTGTAGTCCCAGTGATGTTTACACAATGCCAGACAAATGGATGACGGGATGAAAAAGCAAGAGGCTATTACCATTACATGGAAACACCTTCAGAAAGTCAGTCATAGATCAGCATGAAACAAATGCAGCTCGAAGCTAATGTCACAGTGAGCATCAGGGTGTGCTTGAAGAAAATGAGAAGACCCAGACAGTTCAAGTGATGATAAAGCTCTTGAGTAGGACAATGTCTCTAAAGGAATGGAATTGTGTGTGTGTGTGTGTGTGTGTCTGAGAAAGCTATAGACATGCACAGACCATAATATTTCTTTTCTCCTGAGCCAAGTTGCCTTGTAATGGCGCTGGTTTGGATTTCTCGGAACATTCTGGCAAGGTTCTTTCATGAGCTATGAACAAACATCTGATAATAACGTTAAAAGATAATGTTAGTTCAGTGTTATCTGAATTTAAATTAAGTTCTCAAAATGTTAGCACAAAAACATTATTTATACATTATAGCTTTTTTTATTTTACTGAAATTTTAGTTAGACATGGGATCAAGTTTTTTTTTCGAATGTTTTTTAAACTATAAATAAAATTGTTTATTTCTTTATATGTTTAGATCATCGTCGTTTTAATCATAACAACTGATTAATTAATGTTAGTGCTCATTCAAAGTCATACAGTCTTCAACAATGTTTTCAAGAGGTTAGCAAAAACATTATTTATGCTTCATGGAATGATTGTTTTACGAAACATTTCAGCTAGACATCGGACAATATATTTTTCAATTCATGTCAATAATTTTTTTACAGTATAATTATAATATGATTTGTTTATATATTTATTTGTTTAGATTATCATCATTTTAATCATGTTATAACTGATTTATAAACTTTGATGGTACATTCAAAGGTATCTGGTTTTTAATAATGTTCTAAAAACATCAGCAACAACATTATTTATACATCAAATGTCTTTAATGAAGCATTTTAGTTGGGCATTGGATAATTTTTTATTTGTTTTTTTTGTTTTTCATTTTCGTTTTTATAAATCATTTTCACACTATTAATAATAATATTATGTTTATTTGTTTAGATTATAGAACATTTGGTCTTTAATAAAAAAAAAGTTAGCAAAACATTGTTCGTGGAATGTTGTTTTATGAGATGTTTTTAGTTGGACATTGGACTTTTTTAAATTAAAAGTAAATAAAAGTTTTTATGTACATAATTTTCACACTATAATATATGTTTAAATTAAAATTCATTCAAAGGTATCTGGTCTTTAATAGCATCCTAAAAACATCATGGCATGTATTTTTGTTCTGAAAATGTTTATTTGGACATTGGATTATTTATTTATTTTGAAAAAAATTATGCAAAACATTTTCACACTGTAAATAATAAAACTGCTTAAGTTTATTTAGATTATCATAGTTTTAATCATAGGCTATTTGATTAACAAACCTCAACACACTCATTAAAAACGTTTTCATAACTTAACGGGAATGTTAGCAAGACATTCTTAGAACTTAGAACATTTTGTAAGCTTTGGTACCCTCATCAAAACAAAACATCCAAACAAGGTTTCATAAATGCAATTTCTGATAATTCAATCAACAAACACGATTAAGCTGGAATCTGATACAAATGCATCTCGAATAATGAGACCGCGGAAAACGAAACTCCTCAGAACTCATCTAATCCAGTGTAAATTTCGATTCACTATTGTTTACCAAATGTTACAAGCATTTCAACCTAATCATCCCTTCATAAAAGGGTTATTTGATATCTCACATTTGAAGAACTAGATATACAAACAGCAGGCAAACACTTAAGAAAGCAGCATTATGTCACTCCACGACATCGATTAGGCCCTCCATCTACAGCATGCGGCCTATAATTAACCTCCATCCCCCTTTCTCTCACTCTCTCTCTCTCACACCACTCCTCCTTCCTTGCTTTCTTCCCATTACTTCAGACAGCAAAAGTATGATGTGGCGGCACCAATTATAACAGGCTATTTTCTTTAGTGGCTGCACAGAGGTTGAAAGTTGGCTGTAGAAAGCAGCAGCAGAGCTCTCCAGAGAGCCAGGTCAGTTTGCCCACATGCTTTTGTCAGCCTCATTAATGAGCATCTCACTCTGCTGTCCATAAAAGCATTTTTGAAACCACAGCTCAAACTGCAATCCAGCTGAAGTCCTTCGTCTATGTACAGAAAGATTCGATTATGGCTGGTGAAGTGATTGATACGCGAGCGTGTTTGCTCGGTTTGAACTCGCCGTGCTCCGAGTCAGGAGTTCATTTGAGTGTTTAGCTGTTGTTAATATGGTGTTTAATCTTTGATTAGAAAGTCAAAAGAGCTCATGATAAATCTGATAGAGACACACTGTAAAAAAAAAAAAAGTTGTGGTTGCCGGATTTTTACTGTAAAAAAATATGATTTAAGATTTAACGTTTTTCATTTAAATTTACAGTTAAATACCGTAATTTAATTAACTGATATAATGTTAATATACCAACCTATTGGAGTGCTGAAATCTGTTTTATACCTTTGTAAGACACTGATAACCACCAAAAGCAGGCGGTGATGAGAAAGTCACATGATGAACCAAACCCATCACAAGCAGCTTTTAAATAATAACATGTATAGAAAGTGCACACAGCCTTATTCACACAAACGCTAAACACCATCAATGTAAACACACATGAAACTGAAAAAATGCAATAAACATTCATTTAACAGCATTAGTGTAACACACAGTCCTAATATTCAAAACTGATAAGAAAAAACATAGTTATTTAAAAAAAAAAAAAAACATCAAATTTGAAATGTAACACAAGGAATTCTGGGGATGTCAATTTACGAATAAGTCTTTTTCACTTCCAAAAACAGTATACTACCATAAAATTATTGTCCAATACATGTAAAGTTTAATATGGTTCTTCACCGCATATAGTAGGGGAATTTACCGTTAACCATTTAACAGGTTTTTACTGTAGCATTTTTACAGTCTTTTACCGTGAAATTCACTGTAATTTTTTACAGTGTAGGCAATTTTCAGAATGGCATCAATAGGAGTGTTTGAAAATTAAACAGCACTTTTTTGCTTTTCATGCTAGCTTTTAAATAAGAATAACTAAAGCCACATATTTTACATATGACTTATATCTATGAATTATGGGATAGCAGCGAAGAGGTGTAGGTGAATTAAACTTATTCAAGCACATTACAGCCTACAATAATTGTAAAGGTTTTCTTTTTCTTTTCTTTTTTTCCTTAAAGTAATGAAAATATAAAAAGATTAAGCATAATAAACACATTCTTTGATATTACGTGGCATTCTTTATCCTGAATTTTCTTTTATGAATTTTCTTAATGTTTCACCTGTCTTTTTTTTTTCAACTCAAGTTTGTTATAAACATGCAAAAAAAATAATAAATTATAAATAATAATTAGAGATTTGTTTTGTGTTGTTAAAATGGCCATGGCATGGTCATAATCTTTTGAAAAATGCATATTAGCCATTTTCATGCTATAAAAATACAGATATTTACTAAAAAGATATTTAACTTGATTTTCATCACGTACCAGATTTTATCTCAAGCTTTTTACTGACATTATAAGTTAATAAATAAATAAAAAGAGCAGACAAACAAACAAATAAATCGTTTTATGCTGTGGAAATGGCAAAACAACTGCAGGCATGTCTTTTTTTATATATAAATATGTTTTACAGTTATTTTTACACTATAAATATTGAAGTGATTATCATATGCATTTTCAGAGTTACAAAAATATAACAAATGACTACAAGAAACACTTGGAGGTTATCGCCGGAAGGGTAAACCATTTATGAAATCTTTTCACCCGGCCATATTGCGATTCATTCAATAAAGTTATGAAAATGTAACATTCATGGATGTTATTTGTTTAGATAGGCTCGGTTTATATCTTTTTGACTCAAGATCCAATTTCATGGATAACCTAATTTGTGGTAAATTTCAAACATTTTCCTTCTTATCTATATGTTAGCATTTGAGGTAAGCCAAGGAATATAATGAACTCCACTGCAGTCCTTTATAATTGTCTTTCCTCCTCCATCACGACTAAATTTGCAGATCTGACCTTCTCCCACGGCATCATTTTAAAAAGCTTTACCCAATCATTTCTGGAAGCTGGATTCTCTCTCAATCACCACAGTCAGATTCAGTGTGAGGGTCTGACCTAAAAACGCTATTTCATTCTCTCAGATAGTGATTTTAGAAACTATTAGCCCACTGGTGTGGCACGGTCCCCTCTGGTTGAGCAGATCTTCGCCTGTGGCCTCTCCTGATACCAATGTATCTATCCATCCACCCTCTATGGCCAGCATTAGATCTAATTTTAGATTACCTGTTTCTAATGGAAATCCAAGTGACCTTTCATCGACAGGGCCTAAACATACACGAAAGACAAACATTTGTTTCTGTCCTTCACCTTCCTTGATTCTTCTCCACTCTTGTTCAAGCCTATTCTTTCAGTTTCAACCTGACACTGTAATACACCTTGAAACTCTGCTATTTTTTGCATCAATACTGTAATCAGCTGAAACGTTACTATTCTTTGACCTATTAGTGAAGGCTAGACAATAATACAACAGTGCCCTCTTCTGGATCATCCACCTTATTGCACGAGGATTTGGACATTTGCCAAGAAGCTGAAATGATGCCCAATTATAACTGGCTGCCATAGAGCTGATGAGGTCTGTACTTCTCAACCCCTACAATCTGAACTCTTTATGTAACACTCAATTAATCTCTCAAACAAGCCGGAGTATGAGAGTTTTCTCTCTCCCGCGGGTTACTTTTGAAAATTAGCCGCGGTAATAAGCAGCAGGTGACACACCACTCGCATGTACACTATTACACCTCACTGACTCATACGGGCCTTTTGACTGTCTATTAAATATAAAACTTACTTTTTAACAGTGACCGGAAGGGGCTTGGGTTGGTACTTGTCCTTGAACTTCAGCAGCGCTCATTGAAATAATGATATCAGTCAGTTAACAAGCGCTCGTGCACGTTTAGTGACAGAGTACAATATAGAAACTAAAGTGCAAATGAGGCACTAATGAGGGCTGTTCTGGAATTTCTGAGAAAAATATATAAATATTTACCACATAGTGTGACATTTATAAAAAGGGTAAACAAGTAACAATTGATTAATTATACTAATTACTCCTCCGCCCGCTCCTGCCAGCAACACTAATACAGAAAATTAGCCTAAAATGTCAGAGCATAGCCTCTCCAAAATGCGATCCCTGTTAAGTAACTTCTAGAGGTTTGCTATATTTCTCCATGTGTTTTTTTTTTATGTGTTGTGTTTTATTATATTCTTTTAAATTGTTGTTGTTGTTGTTTTTTTTCAGCAAAAAAAAAAAAAAAAGTAATTTAAAGAAAAATGTAAACAAAAAAAATCTGTACTAAAAATATGCGAAATTCTGCTTAAATGTAAGCATCCTCTTTTTTAAATTTTCCAATGAAGGCGTAAGAAGCATCCAATCATTTTCCAACAGAGGCTTTCTTGACACAGTTTTCCCGACCAGTACCCTGTTCTGAGGTTTGTTAGAGAAAGTTGGAAATTGTATCACCAAAACTTCAAACAAACCCCATGGCTGACATCTAGAGCCTCGATCTGGTATAATACTAAATTACAAATAGATAAGAAGCCTTTCTGCTGGACACAGTGGGCCAGTAAAGGGATATGGTTCTTGGATCATCTTTACGAAGGAGCACATGTGGTCTCATTTAACAATTTGAAACAAAAGTATAACCTGCCGAATAATGACTTTTAGAAATACCTGCAAATAAGACATTCTCTCTTTGCAACCATTAAAAATTCCCCCGACCCACCAACATATAAACAAAAAAAGGAGGCTGTTCAGCTTTCTGTGCCTTAATTAGTGATGTTAATTCACCCAATTTAAATGAACTTAAAATGGCATGGGAAAGAGATCTGGAGGGAACAATCAAAGGATGAAATATGGAAGCAGGTTGTATCTAAATGGCAGAATTGTGTCATTGAAATTCATTCTGAACTGATAAACTATACAGGTGTTACTGGACTAAGCAGGATGGCTAGACTTAAATTGAGAGATGACGACCTGTGCTGGCGATGTAACACCGACAGTGGTACTGTGGTTCATATGTTGTATGACTGTGATAAGGTTAAAGAACTGTGGATTTGCATTGTGCATTTTGTTAATAACATTTTCAGCCTACAGTTACACATAAATCCTGCTCTCTGTATGCTGGGTATTTTAACAGAAGATGCGGGCAGCAAAGGCAGTGGTGCCGTCTATCTGTGGTGTCTGCATGTAGAGTCATTCTAAAACATTGGAAATCTGTTAAACGCTCTTCTTTTGATGAATGGCTAGAACTCATGTCCAATATTGCTGGCTATGAAAATGTAATATTTGGAGTCTCAGGAGGACGCCCTGATCTGTATATGAAAATATGGGGTTCTTTTCTTGCATTGATTGAAAAAAATGGTATAAAGAGATAATTATAATGTCAAACATGCTTTGTCTCCTTAAGAGTGAATATGAAGTCTAAGATGTCTCATGTGTCTAAACCCTAAATATGTATATATTTTATTTGTTTTTTATTTATTTCTTTTATTTTCAGGGAGGGGTGGGCAAGTCAATTGTTAAATGTCTTTTTCATATGTCATACTGTTACATCTCTGAATTTTATTGCTAAGTGTTATATTTGGTCAGATCTGTGACTGTCAATCATTTAAATCAAGTTCAGATTGTTTTAATGTGTTAAATAAATAATTAAAAAGCAGCCAATCATATAAAGGCTTATATAGGATTGATGAAGCTCATAGGCCTTTATATGATAGTTCATATTAAGCCAACAATGACTTATGATATTATACTTTCATCTTTTTATATGATAATTATTACTTTTATCTCATAATTATGTCTTTTAAGCATAACCCCCACCCCTTCAAATGTGTCTTCCACAAAAAGCATGTATGATGCTGAATATGCTAATTATGACCTAGAATGTCATACTTCTTATCTTGTCATTTTAACATACACTGTATGTCATAATTATAACATTTAATGTCATAACTATGATGTTATCTCATAATTATGACTTTATATATATAAAGATTTGCCAAAGCATTTTTTTTTACATTTTTCTCATGTGGCAGAAATGGTCTTCCATAAAAAGTATGTTTGAAGCCAAATATTATAATTATAGCCTAACCTAGCATCTCATAAGTGTGACTTTTATCTTGTATTTTTGACTTATGTAATTATGACATAATTTAGATTTTTTATCTCATTTCAATTTTATTAATTATTAATTGTATATCATAACTATGATTTTAAAATACATGCTATTTCATATGTGGCAAAATGTACATTTTTAGGCCTGTGTATATCATTTTAATTATATAATAATATTTCTTTATTTTTTATTGTTGGATGCTGCCACTATAATGGCAGCTGTTATTCCTCAGAGCAAACACATTTCTCCTCTGACTTGAGCCGTCAGCATGACAGCTGTTTCAATAATTGTCAATAATTTAGCTCCAAAAAAAAGTTTTAATTTGAAGCTAAAGCTCTAACGGTGAGTAACATCTTTCCCACCATCTTCATGTCTTTAGCTGAAAAACATATCATGTTAAACGAGCATTTAGACAACGAGTACTGGCTTGAGAATATTTCCCTTCCCTTCAAACATCTGTGACAGAAATGGCAACAGTCCTCAAGAGGAACAAGCGACCTTTCAGAAAATACACTGTAATGTTAACTCTCACAAATCCTTTAGATGACATTTGCTAGTTTGTACGTTTGAAAGATGCACATTTAACCGTTAAACTGATAGATATTTTTAACTGTGGTGCAGCTTCTACCAGAAGCATTGTGGCTTATTTGTGTCTTTAATAATCTTACCTGTGTTCATCTGTACTATATGCAAGAGATAAAGAGAGATGAATAAAACTCCACAAATTTGTGAAGAACCTGATGATCATGTTATCCAGCATAATTTGTAAATGAGAGAACGTGAACACCTGCACAAGAAGATCTCGTGGTTGATGCCACACATTTCCTTGCAAAGAAATTGCAAAGAAAGAGCAGATTTTGAAATAAATGTTATTCAGAAAGTCTGGTTTTAAACTGGTTTGATTTATGACTCATTCAGCGAAATTGTCAGTGTCTGACAAGTGGGCAAATGTATTGTAATTCTGTACTTTTCTCAGTCTGCAGTTATTCCAGATGACAGACGGTCACCACAGGATAACAGAAGGAACCTGAGAACGGATGTTTAACAGCTGTGAACTTTAATAGGAGTGGGCTGCCTTTTTTCACATGTATTTGCATGTCATGTCTGTATAAAATAAATAAATAAATAATAAACCTTCTAAGATATCAAACAAATAAATGTTTTTGTCACTCGTGTGTGTTATGCCATTGGACAGCTCAAGGCATGATTGCATCAGTTTTAGTACCTAAATTTGCTTATTGTTTAAAAATCAGTTTAAACACTTTTTTAAAAAAACAAATTTTTTAAAACGCATTTTTGCTTCTTTTCTTTATTTTTAAGTGCCCCACTTTTTGCAGCACTGCAGACTTTTCAAGGCACTTTTGTCCCTTTGGACAAAGTTTGTTATATTCTTGATCACAGAGATTAGAGGTCTGATTGATTCTGTCTACCTTCACCAATAAAGTGGTCGTATTTTCCCCGGGCTACACTGAGACAAAAAATTTAATTGAAAAACTGAGATGGGGAGAGAAAATACCAAGACTGTAGCTCAGTCAAGCCATCAGGAGTTTTTATGGTGCCTGAACAGATGATTGATTACAGGTTTGAAGGTTTGTGGGAAACATTCTCAGAGAGCACACGTGAAAACTGACTGTAGTCTGTCATGTTGTAATAAAAAAAAACATGTGTCCCGATGAACTTCAGAAAACTCTCGCCTTTCTTCTCCATCCAGCATTTTTCTTTAAGCAAGAAAAACTAATTGTCCAAAGTGTCTTCCCCAGAAAATCTCAAACTGTAGAGAAAAGGTTGTTTGATTGTTTAATTATTTAAAAATGTTTCTTCTTTTCTCACAGACTACACACAGTACAATTTTACTGTCCATCTTTGGCATAAGAAAAAAATATACCCTGACAGTATTAGCATCATTTAATAGTATTAATTAGTTATACAGTAAAAAAAGGACATGAGTATAATTTGAAATCATTCAAATTAATAATAATTCAGATTTATACATTTATATACTATACCGCAATATTAATTATTTTACACATATTTAAATTGCCAATTATATGAATATATATATATATATATATATATATATATATATATATATATATATATATATATATATATATATGGGGGTTTGAAATGAGTTGTATCTTTTTTACTAAAATATATTCATCAGCAGAATCAAGAACAGTCTTTAATGCTTTTATATAGGCACTTTAATGAAGTAATGTTCATTACATGTTTTAAATATTCAATACTTCAATTCATTCAAACAATTGTTATTTCAGCTATGCCCTGACCTCATAGATTGGATCAAGTATTTTATGGCTCCCAGTGACACTGTGAGTATGTATTGCTTATATTAACTCTTAAATGGTCTCTGTATCCTGGGGGTTACAGGTATTTGAGGAACAGTGATTGAGTGGGCCTAATTTCTAAGTAAAATATTAATCAGGGTCCCTGAGGCAGGTAAAGACTCTTACAATAAAAACTCTGGGATTAACTCTTCTTCTTCATCTGAGTTTAAGGTAAATGTTATTCATCTTGCTCACTCCTTTCTATGTCCAAAGCATCTTACATTGCATTTATCACTTCTTGCATTCCCGGGGAATTGATCCATCACCTTGATATTGCTAATACTAATCGTTGTCATTTACGTTACACGGGAAAACCTGTAAGCAGTTATTTTGATGTTTCACAATAGCAATACATTAATATAACATAGTAATGAATATAAGTTTAAATTCAAATGCATTGCAACTATAGACAGCATGAATAAACAAACAAACAAATAATAATAAAAAATACTGGATATCCAAGGGGTAAAAAGAAGCTTTTACAACTTAAATATATATTGTAAGAAATGTAGAGAGTTACACTTGTACCCAGACACGCCTGTCAGATGTAGGCTACAACACAACTACAGAAGATCGTCAAATCCTCTGAGAACCTCACCTGCGAAAGTGGGAATGCAAGGCTCCGTCCAATAGAATCAGCCTGTGGGCGTGTCCTTCTGCTGCCATCCATGCACAAGTTAAAACGGAGCTCGCGCTGACTCTGTGGGAATGCCGCGCGAGCATCCTGGCGCGTGTGTGGGATTTCTCAACTTTCTGTATTTGTCTCCTCTTCCTTCCTGGATATAAAGCATAAGAGCGGAAAACCCCATCGAGCTCCATTTGGATATTTCATTTGCCCAAGCACCCCCTGTGGCTGTCTACACTGCGCGTGCAGCATGGAACTTCATAGATTTCTCATTCTCTTGCTTTCATTGACAGGTAGTTCTGCGCGAGGAGTTGAAACGCACGGATTGTCGTACGCTTACACGCCAGAGCTCTCCGAGGACGCGATACTGGTGGCAAACAACGGCATACACGTGCCTTTCGGGAGATCTGTTTACATCGATCCGATCAACGACTTGGTCATTGAAGTTCAGCCTGGAGACAGGTGCAGTATTACCGTTCTGGATAATGATCCGCTGTCTCAAAGACCGGGACATGTGTCTCCTAAAAAGTTCCCGTGTGAATTTGGTCCTAACGATGTGAGGTACTCTCATCTCGGTTCTAGGAGCCCTGCGAGTGACAGGGTGAAGCTGCAACTCAGGTATGACACTCAGACTGAAACTATTATCATCCCCTTTATGCTAGAGGTGGAGGTTGTTTTCACACAACTGGAGATTGTTACTAAGAACATGCCTCTTAATGTTGATAAACTGCATGGGACTAGTAATCCAATCGGCAGAAAGGTTTTAGACTTCACCTATGATAAAACCTCAGAAAAATGTGAGGTAACGTCACTGGCAGCCAGCAATGCGCTTCCTAGATATGGTAAAGTTGTGGATGAGAGCAAACTGGAGAAAATGATGGATTGTGATCTGTTTCTCAAATCAGATATCCGCTATGAGCATACATCTACCCACAAGTCCCCCAATAAAGATTACATCCCAATGGTTGTGGAGCTACGGAGCAAAGAAAATAATTTACTGAAACAAGAGTTTTTCCATGTGATGATTCGGATAAAAGAGGGTGAAGAAAACACTCCCCCCAAACCGAGTTTTGTGGCTATGATGATGATGGAAGTGGATCAGTTTGTTATGACGGCTTTAACTCCTGATATGTTGGCTGCGGAGGACACACAATCAAATCCCGATGATCTCATTTTCAACATTACTTCTCCTCTGTCCTTTGAGGAGGGATATATTGTGAGTACAGATGATAGAAATTTACCTATCACATCCTTTTATCAAAGGGATCTCAAAGATTTGAAAATAGCTTACAAACCTCCCTCTTTGGACTCGGATACCGAGAGGATCTTTCAAATAGAGTTTGAGGTCATAGACACAGATGGTGGCATTTCAGATCCTTTTGCATTCATGATTGTTGTGAAGCCCATGAATACATTAGCGCCAGTAGTCACTAAGAATACTGGCCAGCTTTTATATGAAGGCCAGTCTAGGTCTTTGTTTACTCAGAACAATTTAGAAATAAGTGATGAAGACAACCTGGACAGTGTGAGGATAAAGGTGGTTGACGGTCTGCGTCACGGTCACTTAACTGTTCTGGGCACCAACAGGAAGTATTTTACACCGGCTGATCTGGAGGTCGGCATTGTGGTTTACCAGCATGATGGCAGTGACACATACAGTGATAATATAATATTCAGAATGTCAGATGGCAAGAATGAAGTTGAGTTTTTGTTCCCCATTACAATTGTACCCACTGATGATGAGCCACCCATCATAAATGCAAACACTGGGTTGATTTTATTCAAAAATCAGATGGTGCCCATCTCACTGCTCATGCTCAGTGCAGCAGACATCGACTCTGAGGATTCAACCATTAAATTTACAATCCAGCCTCCATTTTCTGCTATTGGCGAGGTCGTGTTAAGGCAATCTGAAGCACCTGAGGACCCATCCTCCTGGAAATTTAATGCAGAAGATGGTGTGTATGAGAAAGTAGTGACACAGTGGCTCCAGAAAGACATTACAGATGAAAAGCTCTTCTATAGGCACATAGGTCCACACATCACAGAGGCAGTTACTGATCAGTTCGTTTTTAGAGTACAAGATGATGCCGATCCTCCCAACCAATCGGGAGAGAATTCCTTCGTTATTAAAATTTTACCTATTGATGATATTCCACCCGTGCTGTTCCCAGGCACTACTTTGCAGACGACAGTACATGAGTACCAGCTGACTCATTTCAACAAGAATGTTCTTCGTTACACTGACTTGGACTCTGAAGACCGTGACCTGAAGTATACAGTAACTCAACTGCCAACCGACACAGATGAGAATAATCCCATTCAATTCGGGTCTATTGTTTTGACTGACAGCCCCAATACTGACGTAACGGAATTTACCCAAGCGCAAATTAACCATCATAAGATTTCCTACAGCCCACCAGACCTTGAGCTTGGCATCACACCACATGTGGTGCAGTTCCATTTCACAGTAGAGGACACTGCTGGAAACAGTGCTAATGGAGTTTTTACAATTTTCCTGCAGCCTGTGAACAACAAACCCCCACAGATAACAAACACTGGATTCACAGTCCTTGAGAGAGGAGTGCATATCATCACGAGTGCTGAACTCGACGCAAATGACCTTGACACTGACAGTAAGCAAATTTCATTCACATTAAGTCAAACTCCACAGCACGGCCATGTTCAGCATACATTTACTGACTTAATAAAAGGAAATAGTTTCAATTTGATGGATATCTCTGATGGCAAAGTGTCATATATCCACAATGGAGATGAAACAACAAGTGACTCTTTTAAATTAGATGTTAGTGATGGTGTTCATGTTTTAACAATCACTGTGAAGGTAGGGGTAAAGCTTATTGATGATGAAACCCCAATTCTCAGCCTCACAATGGGCACCTTTGGCTCTCGCTTGGACGTGCTGGAAAATGGTGCCACAGAAATGACCACCAGTGTTATCCAGGGAAAAGATGAAGACACTGATGACCTGAGGTTGACATTCATTGTGGAAGAAGTCCCTAAGTTTGGAGAAATTCTGGTGAGTGGAGTTTCCTCAAGCAGATTCACCCAAGCTGATATCATCAGTGGTCTGGTTGTGTATGCTCACACCAGCGGTGAGATTGGTCTCCTTTCGATTGAAGACTTTTTCAACTTGACCCTCTCTGACATGTCTGATGAGTGGACTGTAGGGGGTAACCGAGTAAACGGAGTCCGTGTTCACGTCACCATTCTGCCTGTAGATAACCAGATTCCAGTGGTCACAGTTGGCCCTACCTTTACTGTCTTTGAGGGGGATAAAAACACAATTGGTAGGCATCATATTAAGGTTGAGGATGCAGACACACCAATTGAGGACATCCTGTGCACCATCATTGTTCAGCCTACATCAGGATACGTGGAGAACATCTCTCCAGCACCAGGCTCTGAAAAGTCAAGGTCCGGAACGGCAGTAAGTGCTTTGACCATCAGAGATGTGAATGAAGGTCATATTCATTATGTCCAAAGCATCCACAAAGGAGTCGAGCCAGTGGAGGACAGGTTCACATTTAGATGTTCAGATGGTGTAAACTTCTCAGAGAGACAGTTCTTTCCAATTATAATTATTCCCACCAATGATGAAAAACCTGAGATCTTTATGCGAGAGTTTGTAGTAATGGAGGGCATGAATGTTATCATTGACACGCCACTCTTGAATGGAGTGGATGCTGATGTTCCTACAGAAAAACTGACGTTTATCATCACCAAACCCCCAAATCATGGGTTCATCCTCAATCAGCTTGCTAGTGGCTCTGTCCCAATCACAAATTTCACTGTGGAACAGATCAAGGAAGCCTCTAGCATAATTTATGAACATGATGATTCGGAAACCACTGAAGACAAGTTTGATGTTCTTCTTACAGATGGGAAACATTCAGCTGAGGCCACCATCATGATCATGATTATCCCTGTGGATGATGAAACACCAAGGCTTTCTGTTAATGATGGACTTGAAATCGAGATTGGTGAGACAAAACAGATAAACGGTAAAGTACTAAAAGCCACTGATCTGGACTCCGATGATGAGTCTCTTACTTTC
This sequence comes from Carassius auratus, assembly GCF_003368295.1. NCBI lineage: Eukaryota > Metazoa > Chordata > Actinopteri > Cypriniformes > Cyprinidae > Carassius > Carassius auratus. The sequence goes on from NW_020524464.1 coordinate 60,456, forward strand.
ATCATTCGCCATGGGCCCGGTCAGGGCTTCCTTCATAGAAAATCAGCAGGAGATGTGAAGAAAAGATCTGCTTGTTCTCTAGAGAACATAACCGTTAGCATGAACTTTACACAAAACGAAGTGAACAAGGGTCTCATTTTGTACACTCACAATGGACAGGAAGGCATTCGAGACCTTATAAAGTTTGATGTTACAGATGGCATAAATCCTCTTATTGACAGATACTTCTATATTACTGTGGGCAGCATTGACATGGTGTTTCCTGATGTCATCAGCAAAGGGGTGTCTCTTAAAGAAGGTGGCAAAGTTACACTCACAACGAACCTCCTTAGCACTAGTGATCTCAATAGCCCTGATGAGAACTTAGTCTTCACCATCACAAGAGCCCCGGTGAGAGGGCATTTGGAAAACACGGATTCACCAGGCATGCCTATTGTGTCTTTTACCCAGTTACAGCTGGCCGGAAGCAAGATCTACTACATTCATACTGCCGATGATGAAGTCAAGATGGACAGCTTTGAGTTTGAGGTGACCGATGGCTACAACCCTGTGTTCCGCACGTTCCGTGTTTCAATTGTTGATGTTGACAATAAAAAGCCAGTACTGACCATTCATGACCTTCAAGTGACCGAGGGACAGACCAAACTCATTACGCCCTTTGAGTTGACTGTTGAGGACCAAGACACACCTGAGCACCTTCTCAAGTTTACAGTCACCCAGCTACCCATTCACGGCAAACTGCTCTTCAATAACAGTCGACAGGTGACTTCGTTCACCAAGCAGGACCTGAATGAGAATACGATCAGCTACAAGCATGATGGCACAGAGTCGGACAAGGACAGCTTTTCTTTTACAGTCACTGATGGCACCCATTCAGAATTTTTTGTCTTTCCTGATACCATTTTTGAGACCCAAAGGCCTCAGACCATGAAGATTACCATTGTGTCAGTGGACAACGGTGTGCCACAGATTGTGGTTAACAAAGGTGCACCAACTTTAAAAGTGTTGTCCGCAGGTCACTTAGGTTATCAGATCACAAGCACAGTCCTGAAGGCAGTGGACAGAGACAGCAGCCCAGAGGCTTTGGTTTTTCACATTACCACACAGCCAGAGCATGGCTACCTGATAAGCCTGGACCGAGGCAATGACTCAATCAGCATCTTCACACAAGGTAATGTGTCATCAGAAATGTTCTTATCACCTTTGATCACATTTTTACATTTGTGAACTGAACTGTGCAGTGTTATGCTCTGTAAAACCGTATTTGAAGATATGCATGTCAGAATTGTCTCTTTAAGAAAATATATGTACCCGACATGTTCAGGACAGTTTCTCTGGTCTTATTAATGCTTGAAATAATGTAGGTTCCATAACAAAACAGACACTTTGCCCTTTGCCAAGAGCGCAGGCTGTAAGATGTGTTTGTCTTTTAGCCTTCGGCTTAAATTCTTTATGAGACAACTAGAGCGTTCACACATCTCCTTTCAATTATTAAGTTCTCATACTTTTGCCTTCTAAGTTCCTGTAGTTAGAAAGGAGTTACTAGTTACAGGCAAACCACATTTTAAAAAGAGATAGAGGTGAAGGGGTGTAATTTTTTCGCTGCTAGCTATAACATACAGACTTGTAATCTTTGGGGGTTTTAAGCATCTTGACTGGGTCGTACCAGCAGTATGAGTTTTGCGCTCATGCTTCATTGTTCAGATAAACAGCCCTGTCTATTACACACTTAAACTTAAATTTTCTGTTTAAATACTCACTGTTAGGATACTTTGTTTTGTAATTTTTTTAAATAAGTTGACATACTCCCTGCTCTTCAAATAGATTTCTTTTTTTTTTTTGAGAAATTACACATTAGGTAATTAAAAGTGAAGTGACATTCAGCCAAGTATGGTGACCCATACTCAGAATTTGTGCTCTGCATTTAACCCATCCGAAATGCACACACACAGAGCACACACCCGGAGCAGTGGGCAGCCATTTATGCTGCGGCGCCCGGGGAGCAGTTGGGGGTTCGATGCCTTGCTCAAGGGCACCTAAGTCGTGGTATTGAAGGTAGAGAGAGAACTGTACATGCACTCCCCCCACCCACAATTCCGTCCGGCCCGAGACTAGAACCCACAACCCTTTGATTGGGAGTCCAACCCTCTAACCATTAGGCCACGACTTCCCCAAATTTTGTACAAATGTAATTTTATATATACAATTATATATTTTTTTTATAACCTATATAAGTTTTAACTTTCAATCAAAGATATTAAAGAGTTATTAAATCTGTAAACTGTTTTCAATTTTAAAAATATCCTTTTGTACAGCCAGAATAAGAATTTTGTTTAGAAACAAACTGTATTAATCAGCACCGGTTCATGGCTTCTAAAGTATTAATGCACTCATTCAAAAATGAGAGCCATAGTGAGAAGATGTGAAATCCATGTCAGGCTAACTTAGTCTGAAAGGTGTCCCAGATGTTGGAAGAAGCAGAAGTGAGAGATGGGGAGAGAGGGAGAGATCTGGCAAACCTGACTTGACCTCATCAGTATGAGCAGTGAAGCAGAAGGGACAATCACTTCTCTTTATTTACTTTGCCCTTTCCCCATATTCTGCTACCGCTTGCTCTTTGGCATTTGCTAAATATTTTACGATGAGAGTGAGTGCTGGTGATGAAAGAAGACATTTTATTTTCAATATGAAAAGCGGTTTCATCCATGCATAAAGAATCACAGGTTTACATTTTTATGAGGCTTCTTCCACTGATATCAATAATTTAAAGAAGTGGGTCAGAGCAAGGGGAAGAGAGAGCCAGGTTGATCATGGTACACCGTAACCTAACCACTGTGTATCAATGCAGAAGTGGTTCAGGGGTCTAATTTGAGAGATGGGACAGACCAGATGTAGGGAAGTCTGGGTCTGTGTTTAAAATTCCTGTTCTCACCTGTCATTATGTAACAGCTTGTCACCTGTTTTGCTGATTGTTTTGTGACTCACTCCCTGCTGCTTTTGTGAAAATTCTCTCCTGGACTCATTAAAACCTAAAAATCCTTTTACCCACACGTTTTTTTTTTTTTTTTTTTTTTTTTTGTGCAAAATCAAGCATGCTCTTTGAATTATAATGCAGATATTTTTAAGTTGATCGGCTTATAGAACAATTTGATCTTGAGGGTGTTACTCTAGGGTTTGTAGATCATCATAAATACAAGCAAATTCATAGATTGCTCTGAGATACATTTTCTTCTGAATGAATAATACATTTTTGCGTTGCACAGTTTTATGCTACAGTTTTGTGTTTGTGTGTGTTGTCAGCTGACATAGATGATCTGAAGATCTGCTATATCCTGAAGGATGAGAACAATGCCACCAGTGACGTCTTTAGTTTCACCGTGGAGGACAATGGTAAGGAAAATGGCATGAATTTAAAAAAAAAAAAAAGAAACATGCCCATTTTTCAGCCTTTTAATGGTTTGATTATGCGTTTAGAATTATTCATGAACACATTTAGCCATATAACGTGAGGAATAATACAGCACAAATCATTTGAATTCATGAATGATATAATGTCCTCTGATTTTAGGTGTCATTGCATATGAAATAGCCTTGGATGATTAATTGTGAACCCTTAGACCAGAGAGGGATATATTTGGATATGTAGCATTTAATTAGGCCTTTTCTTTCCATGGTGAACTTTCTGTGTGTACAGATTATTGCATGCTGTGCTACCTTTGACTGCAAAAAAAATTTACAATTAAAATTAAAATGAGTTTTTAGTACATCAAAGAAAACTTAAAAGTGAGTTAGTGTGGGCTACAATGACCCTAAGAACATATTTCAACAGGGCAGGATTAAATTTCCTGAAGCATAGATAATCATGTATAAATTAGGCTGAACGTGATGATCCAGTCACTGTTGCTGGAAAAGCTTGCGGCTAAAGACCTTGTTGCGATTTAATGATGATTTGTGTTTTATTTGGAAAGCCAAATATGTGTAATATGCAGGATGTGGATTGACTGTTACAGTGTCTCGGAAAAGGACATTGTGGATTGAAGTGTCTGCATAAATGCAACACAAAAGTCTGTTTGGTATATAAAGCTAGAGGCAAGATGACACATAATTAGAGCCTGTAGCCATGAGTATAAGACACACCCCTTGTCAGGCTTACAATTACGTTGAGTATTAGAGGGTCTCTGGCATTGGAAAGAGTTGGGGAAAATACCAGCTCTATAGGAAAACAGCTGGTTCAACTGCTGTATTGGGGCTTTATGTCTGTCTCATGCTTAAAATCACCAGCTTTGTCATGAAATAATCTGTTGTGGCATGAAACAAGAAACCATTACAGTCTGCTAAGCACTTTCAAGTCAAGAGGCATTATGTTTTAAAGGATTGTGCAGTGGATGCAATTAGTGTTTTTTTTTTTTTGCACTGAATTAAGTGCACAATATGATAATGGGTCATCCCATGTCAAGTCAACTAGAGGTCCCCTGCTTAAATTTTTGATTTTGCTAATATTTTTTCTTAAGACAGATAAAAAATATTTTGTGATGAAAGCCAAATATTAAATGTCGTGGATGAATGTTTACTGAGTAGTCCACTATTTTGTAGAGGGGAGTCAAAATGGCAATTTTCACCAGAAATTCAGAGCCAAATTACAGTGGGTTACAAATGGCTTCAGAAAGATGGCAGCATCATAATGTTTAGGTCTGTAAGTAAAACCTTTTGACTTCAACAATCTTTGTTGCATTATGTGCCAATGGTGACCATTTAAAAAATGGGGAAACAACACTTTCAATTTTTTTATCTTCAAAGTTTATATCCCTGTTACTCAATATAAAAAATATAAAAAATAACTTAATGCCTCTTATTTATATATAATATATTGGGTCTTAACAAACGTTCCTTTTTAAATGTTAATTTTCAAGGCATTTTCCTCTTAACAATAAATTTGACAAATATGGCTCCAAGAGTAAATTGTTAAATTGTACACATTTCCAAATTGCAATGCTCAAAAACCAAACATGGGTCACTTTTCAAAAATATAATGCTGCTTTTCTTAAAAAAAGAGTAAAGATGTGGGGTTGACATGGATTGACCCTAATTAATTTTGTCTTTATTATTATTACATTTTATTTTATTTTTTTTAATAAAAGTATTTATTAATTTTAAAAATATATGTATATAAAAAAATGTATTACAAAATAACACCTTCAGTTGACATGACTAGTTTTTAGAATTGTTTTGGGGTTATGTTTCTATTTGTTTCTACTTTTTTCTCTTCCTCCCTCCCCCTTTGGTAGCGTTTGTCCCTCTGTAAGTCATCTCTCAATTCAGACAGGAAAGACTGAGGAGTAGCAACTCGTTGGTATGCAACTGTGTTGGTGTCTGAGCCCTGAGCCCAGTGGGTCATTACCAGTTTTGTTTCTTTGCATTCCTGAGGATAGTTTCACTCCATACACTTCATTGGTTATGAAGGCATTCATTTTACTGGAAAGACCTCAAGCAGTAAGGGACTATCTGTATCTTTCTCATCTCATTTTACAGATGTAGTGTGCAAACAAAAAAGGGCTCGGCAGAGCTGTTTTTATCATGAGGTGCCTCAAGGCTTTCTCCTAGGACCCATTTTTTCCCCACATTTGTGCAGTAATGTACAGCTTCAGCATGAAATTCAGTGATTACAGCCACTTTGCCACATTATGCCTGAAGAAGCTGAGCTAATTAGCCTATCTTAGTTTGTGCTTGTCCAAAGAGCCTGCCAACCACAGCTAACATCATAAGCTCAATTTTACAGCCAATTTGTGTTAAACAGCTGCATTTATTTAATGCAATATGTTAGACTGTGACTTAAGTATTTACTACTAGTATTCCAAAGAGGTTTAATTAATTGTTTTGTTTTCCAAAATGTTCTTTCTCTGCATTCTCTATAATGATGATGAGGCTGTTTTTCAATGCAAATAACTATTGTCATGTTTTTTGCATGCAGTTTAGTGGACTATTTGAGTTATTTCAGTGTACTTTTTCTGAATTTAAAAATCAGCCACATTTTTGTTGGTAAACTGTCCATCAGAGTTTGGCCTAGATCATCTATTATTTGTTTATCTTTATCTTTGTCGGTCTCTTTTGCTCTATTCCAAAACCTAGCAAGCTGCCTCCAGAGACAACATTGTAAGGCATCAAAGGCACACTGCCGATTCTAAAGCTGTTCCAAAATGTAGGCAACTTCATTATTCTGCCTCCTAAAGCATCATTCACACAGACAGTGATTCAGTAGATGGAGGTCAGCAAGTTGGTTTATAACACAGTCTCTGAAATCATCAACTTTTATTGAAAATAAATGATATCCAGTTGTTTTGTCACAACAAACTGTTATCACTACAGTACTATTGACAAAATTAAAGGCGGGCAAGGCAATTAATACATTTATTTTCATTTCATTCAATACCAAAACACATTAATAAACATAATATTTGTGCTATGTATTTTAATACCTAGATAGTGCACCCTAAACTTAACAGGTAAAAGAGGACAGATTTATCACTTACCCTTCCTCTGCGAAAGGTCATGATGGGTAGCACTTATTCTGAATCCTCTACACCTCTCACTACAATCATGTCTCAGAGGCAGAGATAGAAATATGACAGGAATGACTGCAGGGACACACAGAGGCTACAAAGATCAGAGTGAAGCTTTACGTGATGCATCATAGTGCTGTGGGACTTTTAGATTTTTTTTTTTTTTTACATTTGTTGACGTGAACCTACACCACTGTTCACTCTAAAGCAAAAATGCAATTCTATATGTAAATATTGTTTTCTATATACTGTTAAAAAGAAATCTTGGTTTATTTTCAACAGACCTGACCATCGACATCAGGTTGGGAACTAAAATGATTTTAAATGATTTTAAACCATTTTTATTTCCTGGAAAGCAATTTCACATAAATTTTCCTAAAAATCTGTTGTGTCTGGGTTAACAACAACAACAACAAAAGCCATTGCTGGCTCTGTTTTCCCTGGTGTATACCTTGTATTGTGAAGTTTTTTTTACTGGGGATTTGTTGAAAAGGATCCAGGGTGCTATAGTAACAATACAGAACAATACTAATCATATTCATGGTTGCAGATAACCATATGTTTGTGTTGTTTATTTTCTTCTCCCATATCAAATTAACCAGAAATACCATTGCAATAGAACATTTTTGTAGCTCTGTTTCTAATTGTTTGCTAGACATAAGATTGTGTATTCACATTTGGATTAGCAAGAGCTAGCATTGAATTTCCCCTGAAAGCTTCATCTCTTCAGACTAAACCAAAGGTGGGATGTTTTGTTTGGTTTAGAGGGTTGCGCAGGTATTTCGGGTCAGTTCAGATGTGGATTTCTGGGTTAACCTTAGACCTGCATGGCTGACTGTTTAAGTGACAAGACCACACCTGCAGTTATTCCTGGTTAAACATTTCAAAGTGCCGCTGATCGAGTGGACAGGTGATGGACCAATAAGAGGTTTGCGACTGCTATCTTCAGTCAGTCTGCTGACAGTTAAAGGATCTGCTTTTCATTGCAGGTCATTGGTGAAGAAAGAGGCACAGAAGAAAGTAATTGAGGGCATCCAGGCAAATTGTGATCTTCGTTGAAGATGACTTCCTGTGTTTTGTGAGGTTGTGGACCTCTTGTTTAAATATTTGTTGCATGACTACATGTCCTTGTTGAATTGTTTCCAAGTTCTGCTAGCCTAGCTCAGCTTTTTCAATCCAAGCAGGAAACAGTAAAGCAGACAGCCAAGACTTTGTGGCTGTAGCCAAGAAAAGCCCATTGAGCTAGACGATGAGAGGCTAGAAGAACCATGAAATGTACAACAAGCTACTGTCCTTCACTCAAGATCTAGAATCAGTGGTGCTTTTTCAGGGAAACCTATACTGAATGGGGAGGCATAAACTGACACAACTGTTATCATACTTATCCATTGATATCCAAGTAATCCATCCTGGAAAATCAATATAGAAACATGAGTGTGTGCAACATGCATAATAGTTTTGATAAAAAGGCCTCAAAGTAGCACTTATTTTTGACTTGTGTTTAACTACGTTTTGAGAGCGTGGCGCTCCTGAGGGTTTGTTGCTGTTGATGCTGTTGGCACTTGGCACAGGATTAATAAAAAGAAGGAATTGTGCTTTATTGCACATAATATTCTACCCTTCTCATTCATTCTCATATTCAGATTTATTTTCCAGCCCTGATGGTATTAGACCCTCATGAATCACTATAGTAGTTTGTAAGTACCCTCAGGGGTCATCTCCATTTGACTTCTGTCAGACTCTCTATCCAGTCACTCAGGAGGATTGAGAGCGTATCTGATGAAATATTTGTGAGCTCTATTTTTAGATGCTGTTAAGAAGTTCTTCAAAGTTTCTGGATGGAGCCAAGCTGCTCATTCACCAGACACTGATTAGCTTTTAATGAGTTATTCTGAGTGAATGTCAGCTGTTGTGTTGTCATGTCTTTCTAGGAAACTCTGTCTGAACTAGCGGCTCTGAAATGCTATGGTTTAATAAAATTATTAAGGGCTTTTTGTGTGAGAAGCTTCGTGGAGACTGTTAGTATCAGGGGTTGGACAAATCCTCTGGGCTTCAAAGCAACTGTCAATATTTTTTTTTTCAGAGGCAAAGCTAATGAGAGTATCTTATTGTTCAGCTTGACAACAGAACAAATAGAAGTGATTTTTAAACTCACATGTGTGATGCTGTCCTTTATGACTAAATAGCTTGTTTATCTTTTCTACTCATTTATTTCAATCCTTTGTTTACCTCATTTTCAGTGGCCTTTTTAGGCAAGAATCAATAATACTGTTTCTCAAAACCTCCAAATATTACACTCATTTATGCTAGAGACAAGGATGTGACACCTTTATATATATATATATATATATATATATATATATATATATATATATATATATATATATATATATATATATATATATATATATAAAATCACTTTTTAACCTCATCTACATTTTATTAACATCCATTTTAGCTAAATATACAAAATAGTTTTGTGACGTTGTGGCAAACACCACTGATGTTCTTTAAATAAATGTAAAAATCCATTTTAATTTAGTTTGTCTTTGGGGTAACTGATGGTGTTGCGTTTGTTTGGCTCATTGACCTGAATGAACACCCCTGAACACAGAGAAGAGTGGAGCCCTGAGCTGAGAGCTTTTTCTTTATTCGCAAATGGATTTTGGCGACATTTAAACCACACCCTATCTATCTCTTCTTTCTTAAACTGATAGAACCTGACAGGATGAAATAAAAAGTGTTATTGCTGCTTGGATAATGCGCTGCATTAATACCCTGCCATTGACTGCAAAATGATAGGAGAAATGCTTTAAGCTTGCTTATATCCACTCAAAGAGGTATAATAAACCATAAAACCATAGATCAAATCAAATATATGTGATTATAGTATCTTTGTTTTTGAATATAGATGTGGCAGTTGCCTTTCAGATTTATACAAATGTATATTTATTTTTAAATTATATTTCTATTTACTACAGATTTCTTATCTGCAGTCCACATCTAAACACAAATAATTATGTGGACCACTATGATCATTCAGTGAACCATGTGGCTTATGCTGCTAATCTTCATGAAATGTCAAATACTGTATAATCACTTCAGCACTTCTGAATTAGTATATGCTGCATATCATCTACCGGATGGTAATCACCTAGCAACCAGACTAATATCGCGTAAAAAATACAGGGGCATTGGCAACATGTCAATTTTCTCCAGTCTTGATATCTATCAGGCAAGGTTAGAAAGTGAGATATTAGGAGCCCGGGGTTAGCTTGAGGAAATCAAGTGAAACAAGCAAAGAAAAGCCATGAATATACATGGTCTAGCTTGTTGAGAAATTGGGAATTAGTCTCTGATGTTTTGTGTGCAGACTACGAGACATGGCGTGAATATAGATTAGAGATGCAGTTGGTCCATAGACATGTGTGCACAAAATGATACATTCACAAATACATTTGTTAGAGATTTAATCATATGCTCCGTTCATGCTTTTTGGTATATTCTTTCATTGTTTAATCTATTAGAGGTGTAGAATGCCTTTGAAAGCATCTCTGTAAGCTCAGTTTGGTTAGCCATGGTAATCATTCAGTATCATGGAATAAATTGATATTTATTAACTAAACAAAATGTGCGTTTACATGGAGCATTGTAATCGGTTTAAAAGTCCAATCCGAATGAAAATGCTCCATATAAACACCACCTATTATTTATTACGTTTTCATAATAAAAAACTTGTGATGTTTGTTCGCACATTGCGAGCACTTTCTGTGTTCATAAAGCAATGCTCCTTTGATTCATTGTTCATCAACACTTTGTGAGATATTGTGTATTTGTTCTATTTAAGTACAGTAAAACTTTTTTATTATCAGAATACAATTCATTTCAGAGCTGCATTACAGAGGGTCGTAGGCTACGGTTATTTCATCCCTTAATGCTATTACATTAAGAAATTAGGGCGATATGATGATATAATTATCAGTTGGCCGTAATGATTTCTGCGAGTGTGTATATGATCGTGTTCTGGACACATGACTGAGCGCTCAAATGAATGCTAGGGATTCAAATATTAGTCTGTTTATTCCAAGCAAGTGCAAGCAGTTATTAAAATATTAATGCAAATACGTGTGTTTTTTCCTATGGTGCTTTGTAGTTGATGTCATTGTAGGCTACTTCGCATGTCCCAAAATCAAAAACACAGGCACATGTAAACACCATATGGGATTAGAGAGTCTAATGTAAACAGTCCACCAAATCTGTCAATCGGAATGACAAAAAAAGTTGTACATGTAAACGTGGCTAATGATGGTTATTAAGGAACATCTGGATGATACAAATAATGTGAGATACACCAAGGATTGTGAAGTGTGAAGTCAGCATGCACAAGTTATAAATATTTCATCATGTCCATTCTGTAGCACAAACTAGTTAATTGTGCTGTTTGCTATAAAACCTGATAAGATTAATTATATGTATGTAGCAATATGAGAAAGTTATTTCCCATAAACCCTTTAAGTAAACAACTGGTGGTGTGTACATTGTTATGATGTAAATGATCACTAATTAATCCCTTCTGAGTCGATTATATGAGGATCATTTTCATAATGTTTTAGCATGTGTATGCAGAACTCCACAGAAAAGCTCTGCAGAATCATAATGACTTAAAGTTTTGCACATCTCTACTCCGTGGATATTTTTTTATATTTAAACAAAGTGCTGGAATGAATCCTGTAACCTATGAGTTTGCATTTTTATACTTCAGGTTCCATCGTGGGTTTTTTGAATGGGTTTGTGGTTGAATGCCTGATAACAGCATATTTTTTTATTTAATGACATAAAGTAGTAATACCTCCTTTTTAAGTTAACTAGTTGCAAAATGGGACTACAGACTTTGCCTGGGTCATTAAAGTCATCACACCAAACAGAAAAGCAAATGTTCTCACTAGTCTGCTTTTACAGCCTCATTGTGTTTATACTTGCGCTATTCTAACTCAAATTTTCCAATTTGATGCATTCATATAAAGACTGAGAGAGTTGATAGTGGTGACGTTAAAGTCATGCAACCATAGTGTAGTTCATTTATAGTCTACATTTAGCTTTTTACTCCTGTGTAGTGTTGTCAAATGATTAATCGCAATTAAATGCATCTAAAATAAACGTTTTTGTTTACATAATAAATGTGTGTGTACTGTGTACATTTATTATTTATATATGAATACACACCCATACAGTATATATTTTGAAAATATTTACATGTGTATTTAATTCATATAATTTATATATATATATATATATATATATATATATATATATATATTTCTGCATGCATGTGTGCATAAATATGCATAATAAATATACACAGTACACATACATATATAATGTAAACAATTTTTTTTTATTTTGGAAGCGATTAGTAGTTGCGATTAATCATTTAGTCTTCAAAATTCATAAAAGTTTGTTCATTTTTGAAGATTATCATTATGTAAAAAAAACGTTAGAATCATAAACTTTTGTAGGTCATAGAACCTATTTTCTCCAGTAATCCAAAAGCCAGTGGAAAAATCCTTTTGCTTTTTTTGTCAAATGAAGCAGGGAGATGTGAACTTCTTGGATGGCCTAGAAAAAGACTTTGGTACTACAGTGCTCTATTTATGCTTTCAAATGCTGATAAGAGTGTGTACATTTTAACTGTTGTTTTCAGGAGGGAACAAGCTGAAGAACCAGCAGTTTCGTCTAAACTGGGCTTGGGTTTCTCTGGAGAAAGCGAACTATGTGGTGGATGAGCAGGACAAAGTTCTCGAGGTGATCCTCAGACGTAGAGGTTTTCTAGGTGAAACGTCTTTTGTCGGTGAGTATCAGTGCACTGGGTCATTCTTTATTTGATTTTCTGCCAGCATAATACTTTATTTCATACATTTTCCATTCGCCATCACCTATTTTTTGCTGATAAACAAACTATCCAGAATTGATTAAACTTGTCAAGAAGTCACCAGTATAGGCGAATGATTAGCATTCAGCAGCGTCTGTGTTCACAGTGAGAGCTGTTATTATTTAAGCTTATCAACGGGAAGCTGTTAAAGATGTTTTTCTAAGTGGTTTTGGCTTCTTTGTGTCGGAGATGAAAGCCTTCGCTCTCTCTGACATCCGTAGAACAGTCTGAACTCTTTTGAGCGTACACCTGCTTATCTTGCCTTGCACCCAGCTCAGCTCAGCCCCACATGTGGTCAGTATTCATGAAACCATGGGTCTTTGTTCATGCTGTTTCGGATTTGTGGTGTGTGTATGTTGGCTTGAAGGGATGTTGAGGTTAAAAAGAAAGAATGTGAAAAAGTGAAGAGCAGAAGGCAACAATAGAGATGAAAACGAAGGAGGGCAGAATGAAAAGCAGGATATGGGGTGTAAATAATGAGTTTCTAGAGTGCGGGTTAATAAAAATGTCTCTGGGGGGCGGTAGGTTATCAAGACCTCTCCTTTTTGACCTTAATCATTCTACTCATTTCTGCTTTTGATTACTGTTCCTGCTGTGGATAGTGTGCAAACTCATAGGGTCCTTTTCCATTGTTTTTCTACGTGAACATGCACTAGAATTTTGTAACCATTACATCTTTCACAGCATTATAAAAATGCTCCACTTAAGTTACAAGAAGTTATGGAAGCCTGTGTCCGCTACAGAGTTAAAAAAAAAAAAAAAAAAAAGGTCATTGCAACTTATATCTCATTTTTACGCAATTGCGAGTGCACATCTCGCAATTCAGTTTTTTTTTATTTCTCAAAGTTGCGAGATAAACTTTTTTTCAGAAATTGAATTTATGACAAATGTTAGGTTATATCTCAATTCATGATGTCAGAGACATAAACTAACATTGGCAAGTTATAAAGTAAAAATTGCGAAGAAAAAAAAAGTCTGAATTGCAAGCTTATGTCTCGCTATTCTGACTTTTCTTGCCTTTCTCGCAGTTTTGAGGTTATATTACGCAATTCTGAATATTTCTCACATTTGCAAGTTTACATCCCACAATTCTGAGTTTATATCTGGGTAGTCTGACTTTATATCTCACAGTTGTGAGTTTAGATCATGCAATTCTTGGATGTAAATTTGCAACTGAAGAGAAAAAAAATTATGAGAGAAATATATATATAAATATATATTGTAGCGGTAATTTTGTTAATTTAAAATACAATTTATATTAAGCCACATTAAAACCTGGAATTACATATGTTGCATATACATTTTTTTCAAACATGAAAGTTGTTTTCCATACAAAACTTCTTATACTCAAATATTTAGTAATACACTTTAAAAAGTAAGTGATCGAGAAGTTACAGGGCTTTTCAATTTGAAATGAATGCAGTTTTTATTGTCTATTTCCACAAAAATATTACACAATATTACACATGTTTCTTGAGCATCAAATCAGCTTATTAGAATGATTAATGATTAGGATCATGTGGCACTGAAGTATTGGCTGCTGAAAAAGTAACCATCAAAGAAATAAATGACATTTTAAAACACTATCAAATAGAGCAAAGCTATTTCAGTTTGTAATTATATTTCACAATATTACTGTTTTTACAGTTTTTTTTACACTTTAACAGAAGAAATAAAACACACATGGGTTTCAAATAACCTTAGTGTGTGAAAATGATGTCCGAATTTCATTTTTAGATGAGCCATCCCAGTAATAACAAAAGTGTGATAGTGATGTTCACAACCAGTGAAGAGTGTTTGGGATCAGGCTTCATCTGCCTCTGTGCTCTTTGGAGCCTGGAGCACTCTCTGCCAAACATATCTACCCCCACCCCTCATATAGCTTTCTACTTTTTCACACCCGCCTGCCTCGGCCCTTTTCTCTCCTTTTCCTCTTGTCTCACTCACTGTGGCTGGCACTTATGCCGCTTGTTGTAGTAAGAATGAGCCCCCCTGTTGTTAGAGAAATGGAATTGAACTCTCTCTCTTTCATATATTCCTTTTTTTTTTATTGAACTCGCCTTATATCTTTCAATCAATTTCTGTCTTTCTGTGCTTTCTTGGATGATTTTTTTTTTCACATGCATGGTTGGATGGAACATGTGAAGGCTTTTGTTCCATCTGAAGTTATATTCTGCTGAAAGCTACAACTAAATAACCTCTAATGGCCACGAGGGAACGTCTCGCTGACAAAAAAATGGTTTCAAATGCAGTCCCTTAAGTGCAGTGTTTTGGAGTATCTAGTACTGGTAGCGGAGTTACGTAAATTAATTACAAAATAAATGTAACCGTAATCTGTTACAGTTACTGAGAATTTTTTTTATTTACTGTAAATGACCATTACTTGAAAATGTTAACAATTACAAAGGGGGTTGCATCTGAATATTTTCACACATGCAGATTTGATTGATTTCTTTGATGAATGAAATTGCATTGATGACTATAAAATATGAGACATCAATGTTTCAAGAGTTTAGGACACAGAAAAGGACACATGCTTATTTGATAACTTTTAATTTTGATTTGGGTTTATGTATATGCTTTGTATTTTAAGATTTTTTTTAAAGACCTTTTTCCCCTAAAGCATTGTTAGATGCCAGTGTTGTTTTATCCTGTCATACAGTAGCTATGCAAGGATTTGATTTCAAAAACACTATCATATCCATTAAACTATATTATGATTTTAAATCTATGTTTAACCTCAGAAGGATCGCAGAGTAAAAAAAGGTGCTAAAGTCTGATTTTGTGGTGGCTGTGCTTTAAAATTAAATTGTTATTACCAATTCAAGTGATGAAGGATTTAAAAATCTTACAGTAATCAGTGTTGAGCACTACTGTAAGATTAACCTTGTCTTCTTTAAATGTTTCAGAATTAATAATACAGTAGCTGAAAATGTTCATTAGAAATGTAGAAAAGTAATTACTTTGAAATAGATACACTACTTATTCAATTTTAAATAGGATAACTTGTGATCTGTAACACACTACATTTCCAAAGTAACCTACCCAACATTGCTTAAGTGTGACAGAAATAAAATTATTTTAATTAATTTTTTTCTTTTTTTGTACTTATATATTCTTATTGCTTACATATACTTCGCTCATGATGTTTCTAATTTCTTTTTGGGGAGATTAAATGTTACTTCAAGATCTTCTTTAAAGGTGCCATCTGTAATGTTTGGCAAAAAAAATCAAGTCATACTCCACATTCCATACCAGATGGGGGCAGTATGCCTCATAAAGTGAACTGGTCTACTCTAGAGTAACAAACGAGAAACGGCATAGTCTCTATGCTCCGCCCCTACTTTCATAACAACACTACAGCCATAGCTGAAGCCTAACTGTGCGTTCACACCGCCGGCGTCTAGAGCGTCAAAAATCGCTCTTGCCGCTCTGCTCACGATGCTGCAGAAAGATTTGTGAGCGCTCAGACGCTGTAACGAAGATCAAATGCTTATTTTGTATTTAAAGCGGCCGCAAAGCAAACAAGCTTGTTGATCTCGTGCAGACTAACCACAAGGAGTTATAACCTCATTAAATATTGTTGTGGACGAAATATTAGGATCCTTTACTTAAAATGAACAATCTCAGACACCTTGGTCCACGTATCACTTTTAATTAATTTTTTTATGTCCCTGTACGCAAACAGGGACACATCATAGATTAATACAAACGCTAAGCCTTTATTCTGCTTGAGAACTAATGTGCCAACTCTCAAGCATTCACCGTGAGACACACACAATTGACTCTTTTCACACGCTTTCACGCCACACAATTTTTTCATGCACAGAAAAATCACAAAGCAAAGAGGACACGGAGACCAACAGACTAGACAGAGCAGGTTAGTTATGATATTATAGGGCTGTGGAAAAATTTTTTGTGATTTTCGTGCACCTCTCATCAGTAAAGACGCTCCTGTAAGTAGAAGTATATCTCCAGTATGTGCGTTCAGATCAGGGTTGCCAGGTTTTCACAACAAATCCTGCCCAGTTGCTTCTAAAAACTAGTCCAAAACTAGCCCAATCGCGTTTCCGGGAGGTTCCCCGATAAAAATTGCTTACCGGGGTTAAAATATAAATTTTTGGGAAGGGTTTCCATGGTAAAATTAGCATTTTAGGGGCTAAATATCACGTTATTGGTATTGGGATTGCTTCAAACCGCGGACATGAAAAACAACCGCAGACTTGGCAACACTGGTTCAGGTGGAGCGGCAGTTACTGCACAGAGCCTTAGTCTACCGATAACTAACACAAAATCGCTTTCAAAATCGACAAAGAATCGCCTGCGATTTTAACATCGATTTTGTGTAGCTTGTCAGTGAATTACGGCTCTGTGTAGTAAATGCCAACCAGTGTTGCCAAGTCTGTGGTGGTTGTTTTTCATGTCTGCTGGTCACATCGACCCCAATACAAATAATGTGATATTTAGCCCCTAAAATGCGAATTATACCAAGGCAACCCTGCTAAAAAACGTATATTTTAACCCCGGGAAGCAATGTTTTATCGGGGAACCTTCTGGAAGCGAGATTGGGCTAGTTTTGAGAAGCAACTGGGCAGGATTTGTTGTGAAAACCTGGCAATCCTGATCTGAACACACGTGCTGGAGATATACTTCTAATTACAGGAGCGTCTTTACTGATGAGATGTACATGAGTAAAGACATGCTCAGCCCTATATAATAAAATGGGTAACGTTAAGTTATAGCTAGCTAATTATCAAACGCAGCTACGGTTAGCCATCGCTAACATTAGCACGTTTATCGAACAGCCTTTGATACATTTCTATGTTATAACTTCCCGAAAACAAATACACAAACATATAAAACAAACTTCTAGCGAAATACTAACAGCATCTAACTTGCAAGTTCGGAGTCGAACCTCATTTCTTTCAGGTCCATCAGTTGTCTTCAGCGATTAAAAGCAGTGCCGATGTTTACTCTGGTATTCTTATTGGATTTGATTTGTGATTCCGAACGCGGTTGTTTCCCTGTAGCGGGTTTTGGTCTCTTGCCAAGGGCTTCAGCTATCCTTCCAAGTATAGGTCTCTGCAGGAATGGGAGTTACGAGATCAAGGTGTTTTTACACCATGATACCTGATTAGTTGATGTAATAGTGACGTTAGGTTTAGGGGTGGGGTTGTGTAAGGGGGATCATTTAGATTGCATGATTCAGAAACACCCACCAGTTTCAAAACACCCACATGGTGATAAACGCCCACTTTTGCTCTGCAGAGACCTAAGTCTCTATCCTTCCGCTCTCTTCCCTGAACTGAAAGTAGTGGGCTGTACTTTCCACACCGCCTCCCATGGCCGAAACTGGTATTACAACACCTGTCGGGCCGGGGCTAGTAATGCTAATGCTAATAAAGGTTGATATCTCTGCAGCACTATAACTTGACATTATTTTAATGACATCATCGCCCCTTATTTCTTCTCATTCTTTTGATGCGTGTAGGTCATGTTATGGATATTTTTACCTCAATTTTTGCATATGGCACCTTTAAGGATAAAATTACATTTCCCAAGGAACGCAATCTTAGGCATCATTTATGCTTTAAATATGATATAGAACAGTCTTTCATATCTGAAACAAATTAATTGTAGAAGTTGTTGATGCAGTCATACATTACATATATTTATTTTTTAAATGCCCTTTAATATAATCAATATTTCATCATGACATATTCATAAATTTGAGTCTGACTTGAAGTAAAATTACATTTAATTTAAATTAAATTATTATATTTTTTATGTAACACTACTAAGTAGGAAAATAGCCTGTGACTGCTTAAGATATCTGAAACCTATAGTATGGCCTTTATTCTGTTTAATTTGATGTACAATATTGATGCTTGTAATGTTTCTAGTGGGTCAATACAAAAAAAAATCAATATTTATAATTAAATCCCTATCTGCAGTCTTTTTTCTACAGTTTGCTTTTCCTGTCATGTAGTAGCTTAAGTGTTATGGATTGAAGCTCAGCGATCATCCAGCATTGATCTGAAATACTGAGGTGCTTCAGTTCCTCACATCTGTTTGGGAGGTTCTGGCAGACGGATCCCTGACAGTGTCTCTGCTTAATGTATCAGAGATCAAACGCTTCCGGGTAGATTCACTGCAAGTTTTCCCACTGTGAGGGAATCCCATCACAGCTTCGCACCAGTGTTACAGTAGAGAGGAAGTTGAGTCTACATGCTGTACTTTAGTTCAACATGCTCCTTGATTTTGTTCCTACATCTTAGCCTCGGAGTATCAGACCCCTGCATCTCTTTATGTATGGCGTCGATAGTGCGTAGATGCCTGTGCTGTTGTGCTTGATCTTTATAAATCTGGAAAGTGCAGACTTAGCTAATCCCTGCTCATAAATTTCATAATAAGCTTCTTTGAGAAGATCGTTCTCAAAGTCATGAGTTTTGACACATCTGGAGGCTGGAGATATGAAGTCAGGAAACTTTGTCAAGATTGTTATATTGTGTTTTTTAAGGGATTGGTACTTTGGATGGCAGTGCCGAGAAGGAGAAGGATTTCCTGGGAAAATCGCAGAAGCAGGTGCAGTTTAACCCCGGTCAAACCATAGCCACATGGAAAGTGAGGCTTCTCTCTGATGGGAAATACGAGCAGTCGGAGACATTCCAGATCATCCTGACGGAGCCAGTGATGGCTGTTTTGGAGTCACCAGCAATAGCCACAGTTGAGATTGTGGATCCAGGTGATGGTAAGTCCAATAGAAGTTCACCAAGCATTTTCTGATAAGCATGTAACAATGAACAAATTCTTAAGACATTTACACTTGACAGGTTTGGTTTGATTAAAACAAACTGTGGTGAGATTTGTGGTGAGTTTCATTTGAAAAAGTGTGAACGCTGTCTTCTGAATCTTCGGTGTGCACCACACAAGCTGATAAACTCTGGTGCTGTTTTACTGAAAAATTAGTGCAACATAGTCCAAAAACATCTAAAGGAACCAAAAACAGGACATGATGTCACAATGCATGTCCCTAAAAAGGCCCGAATATTGAAATCTTCACGTCATATGAGCTTTGTTGCACATTACAATTGAGTACAGGTCTTCTCATCATAGTAGGATGAATATAACAATCCCAGTCATAGTTATTAATATTCTGCTTTGTAGTTTGACCTGCTGAGATATCACTGTAGTACTACAATTAAGTGCTTGTCTCAAAACCAAACACATTTTCTATCAGGTAAATAATATATCCATGATATATATACACAGACTGAAATGTTTTAAAATCACTTGTACTCTACCTGTTCAAAAAATCCAGTCTCTGCCCGTGCCAGTTTGAGTCTTTTTGAGTCAGTTTGAGTTTTAAATCCCTGCCGCCAAGATTCTTCCTCTGTCGGTCATGGATTATGGAAACAGAAACATAAATCTATAGGGGTGGTTGGATTTATTCACGCATTTTAAAATATTAATTTGAAGCTTCTTTCTTTTCAGATTCTTACAGCTTTATCATAATAGGCTGTATATTAACTTATTGGGAGTAGTTCTATGTGAAATCAGACATTTGAGCTCCCCCATATAGTGAAAATGTCATAATCAATAACACCCCGCGAATATTCGATTGGTATAGATCGGTAGTCGAATCAGCCTCCTCAAAACAAATCATCGATTCATCGACTATTATGGGTCACCCCTAGTGAGGTCACGTCAATAAAATTTGTCCAGTTAGGTTGTTACCATTTGCTAATGTCTTGTGTTTTGTATCTTTAGCTTCAGTGTTAAAAGTGACAGTTTTAATGCTAAGTGAACCAGGACTATCCTGCTGAAAAAAAAACAGCATATGCTGGTTAGGTATGTTTTGACGCTTGGATGCTGGTTTATGCTGGTCGTTTGGTGATTTGAGCTGGTCTTTTGCTGGCCCTTTACCAGAAAAGGACCAGCATAAACCAGCATCAAAACATACCTAACCAGCATAAGCTTTTTTTTCAACAGGGTAACCATATGATTTTCTCTTTTGGCAGGGACTAAAAGAATCAAGAGAATCAAACTTCTAGTATAAACACCCTTAATTTTTTACAAAAGATTAAGTTTATATTTTCATACCCACCAGAAATATAAACAGATGTGTATAAACTAATGTGTCATTTCTGCACCATTGGTGTCACTAAATGGAATTGGGTGATTAAAACAAGAATTGGAAACAAAATGTTTTCATTTTGGTCCATTCTAAACAAAAACTCAGTTTTTTTGTGTTCCACAGAATTCAGATGGTATTCAGAGAACTGATTTTTCAATTGAATTCTAACTAAGCAATGCAATGAAGTAACAGCCATAAAATAGAATTAGAATTTATTCATAAACCTATTATGTTCTATGACTGATGTTTGATAGATCACACACATCAGTCACAGACTTGTATGAAACTCATTGTAAAAATTGTCCAAACACCAAAAATTCCAAACAGTGGTGTTCATCATATGTTTTATCTGATGATGCACATTGGCTTTTTGAACACATACTTATGTATTTGTCTCACACTGTGTGTTTTGGGTTTTCTTGCCGAGAGCTGTGATGGAATTATTTGCCTGTTCATCATCATGACATCATCTCATATTCTCACAATTGCCTGCGTATTTAGATGTGTAGCGCGATCTTATATAAGATCAGAGTCCTTTTTCAGACCCATTTAATTTTTCAAAAATATTTAAACATCAGCGCTTCAGCCGCTCAATATACCAAACCCCAATTACATCTGGTGAAGATGTGAGTGAGTCAGAGGCAGGCAGGATGTTCAAGAGGGCAAAAACACAACAAAGCTGCTAAAAACATCCCAAGCTATGTTATTTTCAAAAATGTTCAGTGTTGCAGATAAAAACACAAACCTTATCTCTAGACTGCAGATGCCTTTTTCTCTCTTTCAGTGGACCTCAATTATCTTAGCTTTTTATATTTCTTCCTACCTGTGAGCTTCCAGTGCACCGCCCACCCCCGCGTTTCGGCGGCCGCCTTTTCATCTGGAATTCTTGTCTTGAAAGCGTTTCGTCTATAAATGTAAATTATCGACCGGCGTTTGAGAAAGCTTTGACAAGTCTGCGCCGGCTCCCTCTGTAATTAAATCGTTCGCATATGAAAGTTAGTCGCGTAGGTTTTGAGGGGTCATTTTGAAGGGGGCGCCACACTTTTATCTGTGAGAACCCAAACCGAGAGGCATCAGAAAGCTGTAATGAGACAGCCGCGCACAAACCCTTTCCAAGCAGCTCTCATTACAAAATACAGCTTTGTCAGGGTGTTGATCAAACCCCGTTTGTCTCACACTGTCTGTTTTGGGTTTTCTCGCCGAGAGCCGTTACGGAATTATTTGCCTGTTCATCATCACGACATCATCTCATATTCTCACAATTACCGGCGTATTTAGATGTGCAGCGCGAATAACCGGAGGCTTACGTTGTTTTATTCTGTGTGTTTTTGTCTTTATCGCCTCCTCAGGGTCCCTGGATAATTAAAATTTTCATCTATAATCCCAAACGCTGCGATCGTTTCCATCTGAATTTTACTTAAGCCTCGCTATCTTTGCAGAAGTTATTTCTCCTTAGAAAAAAAAAGAAAGAAAACTGCACTGCTTCCCCAGTGAGCTAATTATCAGTCTAACGGTGGGGTTTGTTTGCTGAGGTTAATGCCCCATGGGAGGCTTAACGTGACGGAGTCTGGCTGCTCTTTCTAATGGCGAGAGGGAGGGTAGATGGGCTGGTCGGCATGCTGCCGTCCTGTTGCTCCACGTGCTGTTTTTTTCCTTTCAGGTTAATTGTCCTTTTAGGGTTTATGTGTGTGTGGCAGTGTGAGGTCGCCCTTCTCGCGCATTAATATTTGAATGCGAGAGGGAGGTGTTTTTTTCCGACGGGGCCGTCAGAGACCTGTCTGACCCAGTTGCCACAGAGCTGTTCACACATGATGGCTTACACCGACCTGCGGGATCAGACAAAAGCCTGCATCTGGAGGCACATCTGTGACTGGGACGGCTGCGATGTGACAAGCCTCCTGCTTTACAGCCAGAACCTTTCACTGCTCATTAGTGTAAGGAGCAATAAAGGAAGAGCAGAGGCTGGAAAGGCATTTTTAAAGATGCTTACTTCGACTTTGCTTTCTGGTTTTAATGTCTTATGTTGGAAATGGGTTTAATGAAGGTTTTAAATGGCTGTAGCTTTCCTTGAGTGAACACTGAAATATTTCATTTTAAAGATGGCGTGAATTGAAAAGGTCAAGAAATCTACACTGTAGAGATGCTTTATATCTTCAAAAAAAGAGAAGCTTGGAAAGCAAAACTGTGGTTTGTTTTCAAGTAACTCATATTGAAAATAGAATTAAGTATTTTTAAGTATATTAAAAAATAAATGATTTAAACTTAATTTTCTTGTTTTAAGTAAAAACCACACTAAATTTAAGCTAAATTCGCGTATGCTTAAAACAAGAAAAAATTTATTGCAGATGGATATACTGTATGGATATTGATGCATGGATAGATGGATGAATCGGATGGACTGGATATAGATAGATAGATAGAGGGATGGATGGATATGTATGGTTGATATTGATCTGGATCTTTTTTAGTTTTGCTTCTCAATAGTTTTATCTTGTTTAAGGGCAATTATTATTTTATTATTGGAAAACAACAATATCTAACTAAGAAAAAAATTGTTTTAATAGTTTTTATTTTATTTCTTAGTAAATTCTTGTAATGATTTACTCCCAAAAATTTATTTGTAAGATTTATAATCTGTAAAAGAATACATTTTTAAAGCTTTTTAAAGCAGTGTATTTAATAAAGAACAGCTATTTACCTAATGCATTATATATTAATTCAAAGTGAGTTTAGAAAATACTATATAAATAATGTTTTATGATTGACAAGTATGCAACTAAAAAAACTTGTCTATACCATGCTATCTTATAATTCATATTCAACCGCATATCTGCAGAGGACTGTACCAAGAAGCTGAATATAAATGCACAGGATTTAACTTTCTCATCGGCCTTGTTTTTGATCCTTACAAAACAAGGTCATTATTTTGGCCCCTCATGCATGAGAGTTTCCTGTGTGAGGGTAAGAGACGGTCTAAATACGTAAGCCTTATACCTGAGAGGCTGCATAGATTCACTTCATTGTTATTCTTTTCTCACAGCCAGCGTTTGAGTCTTGTTGGCTGCATCATGAGAGTAGTCACTCTGTACAACACTCAGAGACTGAAAAGTGGAAAACATTCTGGTTTTGCAGAGAATATTTAGTTTTCAAGTTCACGCTCTCTTGCCAGTGTCATATAATTGAAATCTGAGATGGGTAAATGGCTACTAAAGATAGTAATTTTAGTCTTTTTTTCTTTATCTTTTTGAGAACAAATGGGGAAAATAGGTCTTTAACCTTCAGAAAATCTTAGTCATCAAACTCAGGATGTCAAACCACTTCAAATAGTTATATTCTATTCTATTTTTACAACCCCGTTACCATGCTAGCGTATCTAGCGTATTTTCATGCTAGCGTATCTAAATACAGATTAAAACAGTTGATCTGATGTTGTTCTAGCAATATACATTAAATAAACAAAAGTAGAGACAATTGCTTTAAAAAATATATCTAGAAAAACTAAAATTGCAAGTAACGGTTGCAAATGTGATAATCGTTGATTTTATGCTGTTTTCTAGCAATATACATTAAATAAACATGAGTAAGGAGAAGAAAAACGTAAAATTATATTTGGAAAAAAAAAAAAAAATTTTTTTTTTACTGAACTGCAAGTAACAGGTTGTAGATTTAGCCTAAATTAAGCTGAAATTCAGTGGAGTCTAGCCAGTTTTAGACCAATTTTTAATAGCTTATTTTCTATATAATATTCCCCATAAATATTTGATATTTTTTGAGTAAAAGGGTTGTGCATCAATAACTAGTGTAAAAATTTAAACTATATATAAAAAAACTGGCCCATTATAATTCACAGTTAAATTCAGTGCACAACATTTATGAATATAATATTGTTTTAAAGTCCTGGAACACCAGGTGTACTATATAAAATTTTTCATCTTTCAAAGCTGTCAATGAAAGTGCAATGGTCTAAATGTTTTCTTCTTTACTGTTTGCTTCTTTACCTATTATTTGAACACCTTCACTCTCCCTTGGTACTAAATGACCGCTTGCAGATTGATGAGTGGAGCTGTTTGCAAAGGATCATGTATAATTGCATAGAAGGATCTGGGGCAGGACAGGCCACGCAAAAAGCACCCTTTGTTTTTTTTTTATTGGTCCCTGTGCGGCTCCATTTCAGAAACATCACCAGCCTTTCACTAGCTATGTCTTTTCTATTGATTTTCCATCTCTGGCTAGAGCATTTTTCTCCCTCCTTTTTCTTTCAGTGCTATAAAAATATAGTTTACATGTTGACTCAGACCTGACCTGCGGTATTTGAAAATAGCGATGCCTGAACAAGCTCCCACTCAGCCAGACGGTTTACTCTGCAACACAACGCAATACACAGCTGGTATGGACAGATATCGATGCCGCTGACTCCAAAGGCCACTAAAAACCTAATATGAAGCGCTCAATATGAAAAATCTATTTTCTCATACAAAATGCATGTTTGCCTTTTGTGAAGGATAAATGTGCATTACACACCCCGTATAGATGTGTGTGATTTAAAATAATTATATATTGAAGAATCAGTTCACCGCCTGTGGTGTTTTTAAAGCCCTGTGGTAATAGTCTTTCTGACAGGGAGCTGCTAAATCCCTCTGTGACTGATATAACAGAACAGCAGTCATAATACTGAGCTATATCTTTTTTCCCCTTCAACAGAGTCCACGGTGTTCTTTCTTCAGGCCAGCTTTGCTGTGGAAGAAGATATTGGAGAACTCCTGATCCCGGTGCGCAGGAGAGGAGATGTCAGTGAGGAGCTGATGGTGGTCTGCCACACTCAGCAAGGTGCAATACACAGGATATTCAACCTGATATAAGCTCTCGTTTTTACACCAACAATCACTGTGTGTGTGTGTGTGTGTGTGTGTGTGTACTTGTTTTTCTATTCTGGTGGGGACTTAAACCTGAATACACACAGACTCATGGGGACTCGTGTCATGGTGGGGACCTAAATTGAGGTCCCCACGGGTAAACAAGCTAATAAATTACACAGAATGTGTGTGTGTGTGTGTTATGTTTAATGATCAAAGTAGCCTTTATAAAAGAAATAAAAATGTTGTTTTATTTTATTTTTAATTTTTTTTTGCACATTTCTACAAAAATGTTACTGTTCACTATTGAATAATATTTTTTAATTGATCTTTTCTCAGTCTTATTTAAAATACTGTAAATAGATTTTGAAACTTCTGACCTGACCAATATTTTGAAAATTGGTTTAAAATGTGTTCAGGAAGTGTTTAAATATTTCAGAAATGGTTCTTAAGAACCTTTTGTGCTGCTCTTTCCACACAAGTTTAAAATGTCCATGTCTCACTAGCTTCTAATAGGCGGATAGATCAATCTAAAGGCTTTATTCATGTGTAGAATTAAAAAAATCTCGTCAGTGTCATTCATACCAAGCCAGCATTTCATTGTGTGTGTTTCTATTTTGTGCCCCATGAAAAAAAAAAGGAAATGGGTTTGAATCGAGGTTCAGTGACATGAAATGTTGAATGACATCCCTTTACAGGTTCTTTTGGAGCATCCTTTTGAAGCATCTGTAAATGCTTTATGTGGATTTGAATGAATTCCCTGCATGTGTCCTTTCTGTGCTGCTGCAGGCTCCGCCACAGGAACCGTCCCCACTTCTGTTCTGTCCTACTCTGACTACATCTCCCGTCCAGAGGAGCAGGCCAGCATTCTGCGCTTTGATAAGGACGAGACGGAGAAGCACTGTCGTGTGGTGATCATTGATGACTCACTGTATGAGGGAGAGGAGAGCTTCAACGTGACCCTCAGTATGCCTGTGGGAGGCCGTCTGGGGCCAGAATACCCCACTGCTCTTATCCGCATACTGCCAGACCAGGACGACGGTAAGAGCTTGCTTGCTTTTGTTTGAATGAAAGTAAACATGAAATCTTCACTCCAGGAAATATTGATGGTCATATTGACGATTTGATGATAATATACACGTGACCTGAACAAAGAAAGAAACAAACTCACTTCTGTGTCATAAACGGGGTTTATAGGAGCCAGTGTTATATTAGTATTGTTTCAGTTTTAGTTATTTTATTACTAATTTGAAATGATCAAATTTGAAAAATTATATACTGTATATACACATAATATTTGTATTATTTAATTATTATTTATATTATTATTTAGTGATTTTAGTTTTATTTTAAGGAACCAGTTTTTATGGCTTTATTAATTTCTTTCTATAATAAACATGGTTGGTGCTGTGGCATAGTGGTGTAGTGCTCATGCTGTAATGCATATGTGAGAAATGTGAGTTTGAGTCTGGCTCGCGTCATTTCCTGTTCCACTTTTTCCCCAAAAACAATAAAAGTTCAAAAAGTAACAAATAAAAACTGGAATATTTTTTTTAAACAAAAAAATGATTGCTTAAAATTCAGTCTGTAAACCATACAAATAGAGCTATTTATAGTCCATATCATGCCAGGACAGATATGTATTTGTTAGCTCAACACGCAGTGATATTTAAAGAACCATTTATCTTTTTCCAAAGCTTTGTATAGCTGCAGAATTTCTGTGTGTGTCTCATGCACATACAGCAGCGAGCAGATGAACCAAGAATAGACACAATGCACATGTAAATGGGCAACGCTGAAGTTTGCAAAGGAGTCTCTTTTTCCTCCAGCGTTATGAGGCCTGAAATCACAGATAAAGCGGAGTTATTCCAAAGCCTTCTTTCCTCAAAGCAAGAGAATTAATTATTTTCCAGCGGAAAGTGAATGTATTTTTGTTCTTTTATCTCTGTTTTGCTGTTATTACGGCACCTCTCAAAAGTTTGCTGAGGAAAATAGGAGCCACTGGCTTAGCCCACCTCAGACAGAAAGTGTGAAATTGCACTCAGGAGGGAGCTGGGAGGGATAAAGTTCATCCTTCGGCTGGGAAACTACACATGCACATATGTGTATATACCGCTGTGCGACTGAATCCCTGCGCTGATCGATGCTTAACGTGGATTAGTGCTAATTCCCATGTGACACGAAGGTGAAAGTTTTCATCAAGTTAAGTTCAGCTGAGCATGCTGCATTCGGTATATCTGACAAATAGTGTTTATTAAAGCATAAAGAGTGTGTGTTTGTGTGTGTGAGGGTGTGTGTGTGTGAGAGAGACTGTGTAATTAGAGGGTGTTGTTGGCGCATTGTTTTGGCATGTCTTTCCGAGTCTTAATCTTCCTTTTAAAACCCGTCGCACACATACACCTCAGGCTACTGAAGTTTTTTTCGAGAGCAATCCTCTTGTCTATGGTACAATATCCTAAAGGGTATTAGATCTTATCTCGCTCTATCTGAAGCCGTTATCAGTAAATCTGGGCTAAAACCACCTGAACATCAATCAGCATCCTGCAGTACCAAAACACTCCTTAAATTCAGTGTTAGAGCCGCAAATGAGAATAATAGTTTCAGCCTGATGTGATTATTTATGTTATGAAGGCTATGAGGTTCCTTAAGGCTTTAATCATTTAGTTAGTGTACTATTACAAGACAAGTGTAACTGACACAAACGTGAACTGTGAAAGAGACGATCCTGTGTAAAAAATAAGCTTATTTATTTCTTGATCTCTCTCAAACATACAACATTTTAAGGAACCATAGGCATGTTACAGTGGGAAGCAACACTATTCTGTCCTCTACGACTCTAATGCAGTGTCAACGGAGACTGAAACTTGAGCTTAAATTTAAAAAATGAGACACACTTGGATAAGATGCTGAAAAAAAATATGTGTGTGTATGTGTGTAACAGTTATTTTTCTAAACATCTTTCTACTTGTGAAATGCTGAGTGTGAATAGTAAAAATGGAATTCTGTATGAAATTGTGCATACCTCCGAAATCTGTCTCGTCTCGTTCTCCTCGGTCTCTCTCTTTCTTTCTTGTACACACACTAACACATACACACAAATGAATTATTGATCTGGTGGCCCTAGTTGGGCTGCTCAAGTAGGTTGTGTATCATTTCTGTTTTTATTTTTCGGTTTATCAAAGTTTTCGGATCAGAATGAAGCGAGTGAAATTTAGGCTGTTCTCCATGTCATTTAGATTTATGTTGAGTGGTTAACGGCAGATGGAGAGATAAACACAGCTCCGACAAAGTAAAGCAAAACACATCCCCCATATCATCAGAGACAATGAGAAAGACTGGAAGTGTGTGTGTGCGTGTGTATGTGTGTGTGTTAGTGTATAAGGTAGGAGTTTGCAGGTAGGTAAACAGACAAAGGTTGACTCCCTCAGGCAATGCAGGAATGATTTTATCTCTGAATGCTGGAGAGAAGATCTCAACGAGCAAGGAAAGAAGGTCAAAACTACTGCTGAAAATTCAGTCCAAAACTCAATTACTCTCTCTCAGTTGTGTGAATGTGTGCTAAACCTGAGAAGTGGAATGCTGTTGCCTCTGTATGAGCGAAACCCCACTGGAGAGTATCTAAAACTAGTCAAAAATGATACACTTTTCAGTAGCGTGACGGTAGTTTAGCAGTTTTCAAAATACTCTTGCTTTTTCAGGAAATCTGGGAGCCGTGTGGTGGATTGAGTCAGGAAGTTCCCCTCCGTATTGCTGTCTCTCTCTGAGAGCTAATGAACTGCATCAAAACAAACATGGCCCGGATGCCGAGCTCAGTGTTGTTTGGCCGGCAGCAACTGAGCACACTGCAGATTAAAACTGAAGAGATGTTTTGCTGCAGAGATAAAGAGTACAACAAGTGACTCCAGTGAAGCATCTGCTCCTCACTGCTGGATGTTCTGGCTCTTTTAAAAAAGGATGAGACCACCTGATTAATATGTAAAAATTACTATTCACCGTTTTTTGTTTTTATGTGCCATTTAGGCCAGGGTTACTGAAATAGATTTTACTTCATCAATATATTTGCATAGGAAAAATAATTCAAAGATGCCATGCTGGCTTTGTTAAAGGTTATCTTGAAAACACTAAAAAAAGTGTTTATTATATTATATTATATTATATTATATTATATTATATTATATTATATTATATTATATTATATTATATTATATTATATTATATTATATTATATTATATTATATTATATTTGGTTTTGAAATGCATGAACTATGCCATATAAACAAAATCTGATAAAAACGCACACTTCAAATAATTTATCCACAATATTCATGTGCTATCTGGGATATAATATACAGTACCATTAAAAATTATGTGTCAGTAAGATTTGTTTTTGTAAGACTGCATTTATGCATTGTGCATTTGTTTATTCAAAAGTACAGCAAAAATAATAATATTGTAAAATATTATTGCAATTTAAAAATATATATATTTTAATGTATTTAAAGATTTTATTCAATTTATTCCTGTGATGTTAAAGCTGAATGTTCAGCGTCATTATTCCAGTCTTCAGTGTCACATGATCCTTTAGAAATTATACTAATATTCTGATTTGCTGCTCAAGAAACTTTTATTATTATCATTGTTGAAAATCGTTGTGCTGTTTCAGTCTTTGGAAAGACACTCTTTTGTTTGCAGTATTCATTAGATGGTGGCTGAATGGATGTGAGAGGTCCGTATGTGTGCCCCCTGAGGCTCAGACCATCCAAGAGCCAGAGATTGATGTTGGACATGATGCTTTCTGCTCAGCATCATTTGTATGACAGCGTAGCCCAAGGTGAAGGTGGAGAATACAAGAACATGTGGTGTACATAACTGTTTGAAGGAAGTAAATCTACAGAGACACCCGTCTTTAGTTTCAAATTAATGCCTGACAGCATGTGCGTCTGTTTGACAGATGTTCATAGCCTGAGAACAACAAATGTTTATGTCTAGAGAAACTCAAATATTAGCACACATCTCGGCATGCACTGACTGTCAATGAGTATTACATTCACATTATGTACACTGAATCACCCCCTCGTGCATTAGCTTTCACGGGCGTCGATATCAGAACGCGGCGTGAAGATGCACACCAAACCTATGCAGATCATCAAGAACTGCTGCACACTGTGATAAAATGGCATTCTCTGTCAGCAGTATCTGCAGCATCAGAGAGCCAGCTGTCTGAAGAAATGCTTTGTGCTGTTTCCTGTGCTGTCAATTATTGTGTGCAATGTACACACAGGTGTTATTGCTCACATAAATCTGTCAGTACTAAATCAGAGCTGTTGAAGCCTCGGGGCATAAAGACCGCCTCTGCATTAGAAAACCACCTGTGTAGCTCCAGACTAAATCAATACTTACTTTAATGTTCAGATGTGGACAGTGGACCAGTGTTCACATACTGCTACGTGTTTGTTTGTATTTTGGAACATAAAATGTTTCAAAGGTGCCATACAGTAGTTGTTTTATAGTTGTCATGTCTTGTAGCTGTTTGTGTGTGTTTTGAAGCGGTTTCAAAAATGAAAATTATGTCATTAATAACTCACCCTCATGTCGTTCCAAACCCGTGAGACCTCCGTTTATCTTTTGGAACGCAGTTTAAGATATTTTAGATTTAGTCCGAGAGCTCTCAGTCCCTCCATTGAAGCTGTGTGTACGGTATACTGTCCATGTCCAGAAAGGTAAGAGAAACATCATCAAAGTAGTCCATGTGTCATCAGAGGGTCAGTTAGAATTTTTTAAAGCATCGAAAATACATTTTGGTCCAAAAATAGCAAAAACTACAACTTTATTCAGCATTGTCTTCTCTTCCGTGTCTGTTGTGAGCGTGTTCACTGCAGTGTAGTGATATCCGGTTTGCGAACGAATCATTCGATGTAACCGGATCTTCTTGAACCAGTTCACTGTGTCTCCAATACGCATTAATCCACAAATGACTTAAGCTTTTAACTTTTTTTACGGGGCTGACACTTCCTCTAAGTTAAAATAAACCAATATCCCAGACTAATTTTTACTCAAACAGAGTAAAAATTTACTCACACAGTACACTGACTGAACTGCTGTGAAGAGAGAACTGAAGATGAACGCCAATTCATCTTGACGTCATTGGCAGAATCAGTTCAGAATCAATCACCAAAAGAATCAGTTCGGTTCAGACGCTGAATCACACATGCACAGTATCATCAGCTCCTCGGTTTTCGAATCGGACGCGTCTGACCGAAACAGTTCTTGACTCGAGAACAAGTCAGTCTTTTGTTCGTTATCTGGCTCTGCTCGGTGTTCATCTTCAGTTCTCTCTTCACAGCAGTTCAGTCAGTGTACTGTTTGAGTACATGAATTACTCCGGGATATTGGTTTGTTTGAACTCAGAGCGAGTGTTAGCCACATTAAAAAGTTCATTATTGAAGATGCGAACAGTTTAAAATGATTCAGTTCGATTTGGTGAACTGGTTCAAGAAGATCCAGTTACATCAAATGATTCGTTTGCGAACCTGATATCACTACACTGCAGTGAACACGCTCACAACAGACACGGAAGAGAATACAATGCTGAATAAAATCGTAGTTTTTGCTATTTTTGGACCAAAATGTATTTTCGATGCTTCAACAAATTCTAACTGACCCTCTGATGACACATGGACTACTTTGACGATGTTTCTTTTACCTTTCTATGCTTTCACTACAAGCCCTACAGCTCAGCTATGCTTAATATGCAAGAATGTCACAGAAATATTCTACATGCCAAAAACACGTTTTTGATGTCTCCTTTCAGAATCAGTTCCTAGTTAACAGTAATTTCTAATCTTATTTTCCCTTGAAGTGTAAAAATAGCTTCAGTTTTTGACAGATACAACTAAATACTGCACAAGTCTCAATGGTTCCCACCTCCTTTTCCTACTCCGTTTTCTGAAAGATGTTTCACAAAGCTGTCAAAACTGCATAAACCCATCCGCACTCCATGCTGCCGACAGACGAACTAGCGAGTTCAAACATGAGTTTCCAGAATCGAAGAACACAGACATTTTATCCGTCACCTGAAGCTTTAAAAAGCTCTGACAGAATTGTGGCCGACAACAGACTCCTGGAAACAGATGTAACGTGCTGAGGTTTTGATTGGAACGGGACATCTCGGGGGAGATAGCCGCAAATATTTGCTAATATAATGAATGTTTTGTATGAACACAAGCTACTTTTGATAATTGGAGTATGAATCTAACTGTGCGGTCTTATTGAAACTGTTTGTTTGGACACCTGGATATGAATTATCCCTGTGTGCCTATATCCATATGGACTTGATAAATTGCAGCTTTGTCTAATTGTATCTTCTTCATAAAACTGAATCTTTTGCAAGTTTGCTCTCTGTGGTGCAGATGCCGTCATTCATCTGCTTTGCACATGAATCATCCCTCATTAGCCCTACTGAGTATGAGAACGCTCGGATGATTCAGCACAGTTCATGTATGCTGTGATAAGTCCTGAAATGGGTTTGCTTGAAGCTTCCGCCTGTGTATCAAAATATAATGCAGCATGAGATTTTACCCCGAGGGGCTTTAACCTTCAGCTTCACCCTTTGTGCGGCTGTGAATATTTCAACACGCTAATTCTTTTTTAATGCTTCCCCTCGTTTTTAACAATTGAATCATTTCAAAACATCTTAGCCATGAATATTATACTTTCAATTTTATACTGAAATCATGTTTGTGCTTAAAACAAATGTCTCAAGCTGTATCTAGGGACCAGAATGTTTTAGAGACTTGGTCCAGTAAGAGTTCACCTTGCAACAACATGGCAACAAATGTTCAGAATGCCTTCGTAACCAAATAGCAACACCCTTGAAATAACTCACAATACTTGTTGGGCCATTACGACCATTATCTCACTGTCATGTCCGTGTTTTAAATAGTCAAGCACTGACATGCAGAAATGACTTCTAATTGCGTATTTTGACTCTAATAATAATAATAGGATAGAACAGTGGTTGCAAACCTTTTTCAACTCGCGGTTCACACTACTTGACACATATGTTGTGTTATTTAACTATATGAACTGATGTTATAACTTAGAAATTTTTACATAATTAACAATATTATTATTAATTTTAATAGTAATTGGCGGCCCACATGTAATACCATCGGCCCACAGGTTGAAAACCACTGGGTTAGAAAAATGTGGGATTTGTATGTTTACATGAGCCAGAATCCATTGAATCTATTCATTTAATTTAACTAAATAATGTATTAATATAATTGCTATTATTTTATATTTTCAGTTATGCTTTCAGTCACTTTAATTTGTCATTTTTATTTATATTTCTGTGTTGTTGGAAGCCTGTTTCGGTCACTGATTAAAAAATAAAAAAGGTAATCATTGCTTTTTATCTCAGAATTGCGTGATCTAAATTTGGGATTCTGACTTTTTTCTCAAAACTGCGTGAAAATTTTAGATTCTGACATTTTTCTCAGAATTGAGTGATCTAAGGACTGAATGGTAAGTTTAGATCAAGCAATTCTGAGAAAAAAGTCAGAATTGCAAGATGTAAACTCGTAATTGCAAGAAGAAAAAAAACAGAATTGAGATAAAAAGTCAGTTATCAGACGGCAGAAACAAGCTTTTATATAGCATTCATTTTTATTTAAATTATTTTATAGTCTTCTTACTTGCCAAGTCAAAATTTCTAATTTTCATTTGATATTTATATTTTACCTTTGTTTCAATTATGAAAATTATTTTTTTAATACGCCGACGGCTGTCAAAAAAGAAAGAAAGAAAAAAAATGTTTTGGTCTGTTAGTTATCAGAAATCTATAGAAACATCCACAGAATCTTAGTTCAGGGCATGTATTATTGCTATTTATACCTTGTATTATTATTCAGATTAAACCCTGCAATTTGTGACCTGATCTTATGTTTGGAGTGTGTTCTGAACAGAGAGGTTACAGGCTTTTCTTTGTAAGTGGCTTCCTATAGATAATGTGAGATGACAGCTGTTGAATCTTCTCCCAGGGACCTCTGCTCTTAGACGCCACGGGTGAGAGAGAAACACAAACGTCCATATAAGGTGTCAGTTTGTTGTCATAGAAACCAGCGTTCAGACGGCAAACTGAACAGTGGTGGAGCTGGAGGTTATGAAACAGAGCTGGTTTCAGCCGGCATACAGCTTTCATTACTTGGTAGGAGGTTGATTTATTCAAAGGTTTGTCTCTACTGTTAAATGTAAATAATAAGGTGTTCTGGTGTGTCACAGAATAAAAAAGGAGGGAGGAAGTTTGATTTCGAGGGTTGCTACATGTATTATAATTTCAATATCTGCAATCAACAGGGTTCGTGTGGTCACGGAATATACATCTGATAATAAAACCTTAAAGGTCATGGCTGGAAAAGTTATTAATATTCTGTAATGAATGAAACTTTTTTCTTAGTTATGTTCTGCTATAAAACACTTTTTAAACTGGTTTTACATCGCACTTGTGTAACTGCGAACATTAACAGTGAAACTCTTGAATTTGTATTTAATTGGATTTTACAGGCTTACATATTTTCATATCCTTCAAAAGAAAAAATATTGAAGTTATGTTTAGTTATAAAGGAATATTATAAGATAACAATAAACAATATAAAAGAGAATTTAACATAGCAGTTAAATATAGAAAATGGATAAAGTTTCAAATGACTGTAACATTCATGTAAAAAAAAATCTAATAATTGAAATTCATTATTCACTTAAGTTATGTTTATCTTTTTGGCTTATTTTGCCCCACAGCTCCTGTGTTCTATTTTGGCAATCAGGAGTATAACGTCGATGAGAGCGACGGCCATGTTGAAATCCGTGTGTGGAGGACAGGGACGGATCTTTCTAAAAAAGCTTTGGTCACTGTGAGGTCTCGCAAAACAGACCCGGTTTCTGCTGAAGGTGTGTGATACCATTTGATTTTCCCAATAATCCATCTTTCCTTCCATCCTGAACCAGCATTGTTACTCATTTCATGCAATATGCAATCATAACAGAGGACATTTAGATGTAGAGTTCATTTTAATTAATGGCCAAGCAAAGAAAATATAATATTTTTTTTTGGTAGAAAAAACCTGACTTGTTTTGGAAAATATAGATGCCAAAAATTTGTAAAAAAAAAAATCAGTCAATCAATAAATAAAAAAATTGAAAAAACTCATTATCTCATTATCATCATCTTCTTTTAAAATATTGCCCATCCCCAGGACACAAACTAGAATGACAAGGGTATTTCAGCATTGTGAGAGTTATCAAACAGCATTATTAAAAATTACAGCCAAGTCCTTGAACAAGTGACGTTTGGCATCAAATATGCAGCTTGGAGCACTCAGCAAAGCTGAAATAAAAAAAAAAATCTCTGTTCATCCGAGTCCCCTGTGCAGTCAAACCAAACTTAAGCTATAAGCTCTATACTGTACATCGATTTCTCAAAAAGAAAAAAGCCGAAACAGCAGTCTCTCTGAGAGAGGATTAATGGAAAGTGAGGATCCTATGATTCTGCAGTTAAATATCGTCTGACCTTAGCCTTTTTCTGTGTGTTCATCTGCAGCGGGGGTGGACTATGTGGGAATCAGCAGAAACTTGGAGTTTGCTCCGGGTGTGAGCATGCAGACGGTCCGGGTCACCATCCTGGACGACCTAGGCCAGCCTGTTCTGGAAGGGACTGAGAGATTTGAGCTTATTCTCCGGATGCCCTCCAATGGAATTCTGGGAGAGCCAGCGAAAGTCACGATCTTTATCAACGACTCCATTTCAGACTGTGAATATTTACATTTTTTCTCACAAAATTGTGACTGTGACACATGAATACACTTTTTCATAGACTTGTCTGTCACCCACTGCGTGAATGACCCAGTTGTTACTAGTTTTTGTCCTTGATGTGGAGATGGACTGTTGTATTCGAGCGTTTGGATTTGTTTGTTCTCTTTCTTCAGTGCCAAAAGTGCAGTTTAAACAGACTGTGATGACTGCAGAGGAGAGTGAAGGTCACATCACCGCGATGGTACACCGAAGCGGAGACATCAGACACAAGTCCACTGTACGCTGCTACACCCGGCAGGGCTCTGCACAGGTGGTGTCCGACTTTGACGAGAGACCCAACACTGACACATCCATCATAACCTTCTTGCCCGGTAAATAGCCTTTTACTTGAGATGGGAAGTGGAACGAACAAATGAATAATTGAACCAACAAACGAATAAATTAATGAACAAACACATGATAAGAATAAATGAACAAATTAATGAGCAATGCATTTATCAATGAATGAACAAACAATGAACAAATTAATAAATGAACAAACAAATAAATAACTGAATGCGTGAATTAACAAGCAAACAAATGAAATGAATGAATGAACAAATAAACCAACAATGAACAGATTTATTAATGAATGAACAAACATAATGAACTAATTAATAAATCAACGAACAAATGAATGAAGGAATGCATGAATTAATGGACAAAAATGAAGTTAATGAATGAAAGAACAAACGAAACAAATTAACTGATAAAAAAGCAATAAATAATAAACAAATGAATGAACAAAGGAAGCAATGATGGACAGATAAATGATTGAGTAAATGAATGAACAAATAAACTAACAAATAGGTGAGTGAATTAAACATTTTAATTACTCACTTAACCTCTATTAACCTCAAATTCATGTGAAATATGCAAGTTATGGTTCATTTTGTAAGTTTGCATTTGGATTGGGGGAATACAACGGAGTAAAAGATTGAACACAAAGAAATGAATGAATGAGAAAAAATCATCTAAACAAATAAACAACTAAATGAATGACTGGATATACAAATTAATGAGCAAAGTAATGAATGACTAAAGACAAATAAACTAACAAATATGTAAGTGTATTAAACTTAAGTTAAGCAGTTAAAACAATCACACACTCTTTATTTGGCCAAATTCAAGGAAAATATGCGAGTGATGATCCTCTAAGCTAGGATGTGAAATGGGGAAATACAACTGAATAAATAAACATTAATGAGTGACATAAATATTTGATCAAAAAGGAAGTCATGCCTTGTTTAATTGCACAATGTTGTCAGTTTCGTTTTTTTTTTTTTTTTTTTTTTGAATGGTGAATAAATATTTTCAGACTTTGGTGTCCATGTTTTGGTCCTCAGGTGAGTCTGAAAAACCCTGTGTGCTGAAGCTGGTGGATGATTTGATTCATGAGGAGGAGGAGGAACTGAGGCTGGTTCTGGGGAGCGCGAAGAGCGACTCGCCGTACGGAGCGTCTATAGGCAACCAGAACGAAACGCTCATCAAGATCAAGGACAACACTGACAGTAAGAAAGAAACAAAAACATTTTTATCATCTGATATACGTGAAATAATAAATACCTGACATTTAGGTTCAGATTTCTGGAACTCGGGTCAAACTCCAGTAAACTGACTGAACAGATTCTCTTTCAGCCAAGAATCTTTTAATGCACAAAAACTTCTCAGTCCTCATCTGTCTTCTCATCCTCCTCTCTCAGAGCCCATCATCAAGTTTGCCGAGACAAAGTTCAGTGTTAGTGAGCCAAAAGAGTCAGGGCAGATGACGTTGGTGAAGATCCCTATCCGCAGGACGGGAGACACTTCGAAAGTGTCCCTGGTGAGGGTGCACACGAAAGACGGCTCTGCCATATCTGGAGAAGACTACCATCCCATCTCCCTCGGTGAGGCTTCTGGAGGCCAGAACGGGTCATTTGCATTCGGAATATGCCGTATCTAATTATCCTTTGTAGACTGGCAGGTGGCTCCAAGCTGCTTCCACATGCATGCATTTCCTCTCTACATCAGGTTATATAGAGTTCAGGATGCAAATGACAAATGCAATCAGGTGTGGAAGCATTTAGGAGAAGAAATGTTAGGATGCGTTTATCTTTTAGTGGATGTAATCATATATTTTGTGTGTATGTGTGTGTGTGTGTGCACAGATGTTGAGTTTAAAGCTGATGAGATCGAGCATGTAGTGGAAGTGGAGGTTTTGTTTGATGGCGTAAGAGAGATGAGAGAGGCCTTCACTGTCCATCTGAAACCAGACGAGAACATGGTTGCTGAAATCCAGGTACTACATATTCCCAGTGGTACGTATCTGGAGTTTAATACACAGTTGATGTAAATTGAAAATCTATGTCTCTCGTATTGGCAGATGGCTAAAGCCATAGTGTACATAGAAGAGACCAACAGTATGGCTGATGTCACGTTCCCTTCACTGCCTCATGTCGTGTCACTGCTGCATTACGATGTTGTCAGACGAACTAAAGAAAATGCCCACCCACCCGCTGGATACCCTGTCGTCTGCATCACGGTATGTTTGTCAGAAGAAAAAGTCAGAAACATTTCCCACCTTACTTGTGACCAGCGTCACAA
This sequence comes from Carassius auratus, assembly GCF_003368295.1. Lineage (NCBI taxonomy): Eukaryota > Metazoa > Chordata > Actinopteri > Cypriniformes > Cyprinidae > Carassius > Carassius auratus. The sequence continues at coordinate 99,363 of NW_020524464.1, forward strand.
GTAAAAATGGTAAATAAATGCATAAATGTATAAATGCATTTTTAAAGCTACAGTTGAAACCAGATATTTACATACACTTAAGAAAAAAACACAAACTTTTATTTGTTTTTCTGTCATACATCAAATCAGAGTAAACTTTTTCTGTTTTAGGTCAATAAATATGAACATATTTTTTGCATTTGTTAAATGTCAGAATTGAGCGAGGGAGTACTTTTATGTATTTTTTTATCACTTTCATCAAAATCAGAAGTATACATACACTAAGTTTAATGTGTCTTTAAACAAAAAAGAAAACTCCAGATGATACCATTCTGAGCTTAAGAACCTTCTGATAGGTTAATTGATTCCATTTGAGTTAATTGGTGGCACACCTGTGGATGCATATAAAGGCACACCTTAAACACAGAGTCTCTTTCTTTGACATCATGAGAAAATCAAGAGAAATCAACCAAGACATCAGGAAAAGAATTGTGGACCTCCACAAGTGTGGCTCATCCTTAGGTGCAATTTCCAGATGCCTGAAAGTCCCACGTTCATCTGTTCAGACAATAATACGCAAGTATAAAAAACATGGGAATGTACAACCATCATACCGCTCAGGAAGGAGACGGATTCTGAGTCCCAGGGAGGAACGTTTTTTGGTGTGAACTGTGCGAATCAACCCCAGGACAACAGCAAAAGACCTTGTAAAGATGATAGCTGAAACTGGTAAGACCGTGTCATTATCCACAGTAAAACGAGTCCTGTACCACCATGAGCTAAAAGGTTACTCTGGGAGGAGAAAACCATTACTTCAAAACAACCATAAAAAAGCCAGACTACAGTTTGCCACTGCACATGGGGACAAAAATCTTAATTTCTGGAGAAACGTCCTGTGGTCTGACGAAACAAAAATTGAACCGTTCGGCCATAATGATAAACGGTATATTTGGAGGAAAAGGGCGAAGCTTTGAAGCCTCAGAACACCATCCCAACTGTGAAGTATGGGGGTGGTAGTATAATGTTGTGGGGATGTTTTGCTGCAGAAGGGACTGGTGCACTTCACAAAATAGATGGCATCATGAGAAAAATTTTTTTTGTGGATATATTGAAACAACATCTGAAGACATCAGCCAGGAAGTTAAAGCTTGGGCACAAATGGGTCTTCCAAATGGATAATGACCCCAAGCATACCTCCAAATAAGTTACAAAGTGGCTTAAGGACAACAAAGTCAAGGTATTGAAATGGCATCACAAAGCCCTGATCTCAATCCCATAGAAAATTTGTGGGCGGCACTGAAAAGGCAAGTGCGAGCAAAAAGGCCTACAAACCTGACCCAGTTGCACCGGTTCTGTCAAGAGGAGTGGGCCAAATTTCCAGCAAACTATTGTAGAAAGCTTGTGGAAGGATACCCAAAACGTTTGGCCCAAGTGAAACAGTTTCGGGGCAATTCTACCAAATACTAAGGAAGTGTATGTATACTTCTGACTTTGATGAAAGTGATAAAAAAAATACATACAAATTATCCCTCACTCGATTCTGACATTTAACAAATGCAAAAAATATGTTAATATTTATTGATCAAAAACAGAATAAGTTTACTCTGATTTAATGTATGACAGTAAAGAAATAAAAGTTTTTGTGTTTTGTTCTGAAGTGTATGTAAATATCTGGTTTCAACTGTAATTATGTGGTCGTTTTTATCAAGTTTTTAATAGGTCCTTGAAGTGCAAGTGAATGAAAAAGATAAGATTATAATGTTTTTTTCAAATCGTCAGCTATAAAAATGTTGTAATATACTGTAGGCTTCACAGTGATTGTGCTTTTCTTGAACCAAAAGTACTTAAGAAAGACCACAAGAAACACAAACAGTGATTATTATATTATATTATATTATATTATATTATATTATATTATATTATATTATATTACACTTTACTTAAAGGTATTCAATCTTTGTTTTCAAAACATAATAGTAACCAAAGTTAAAATTAATTATATTATTTGGAGGTTTGTTTTTCATGTGCTTTAATGCACTTTATTTGTTGTTTTTTTTTTTTTTTAGTTTTTTTTATATATTAACAAAAATACAGTAAAAACAGTGATATTGTGAGATATTGTTACACTTTATAATAGGTTTTCTATTTTAATATATTTTGAAGTGTAATTTATTCCTATGAACGCAAAGCTGCATTTTCAGCATCATTACTCCAGACTTCAGTGTCACATGATCCTGCGGAGATCGGTGTGCTGATTTATTAACATGCTGAATTGGTCCTCAAAATTATCATTATTTTTTAAATATTTTTTATTACAAATATTATAATTAAGTGGAAACCTTTTATGTATTTAATAATATAAAAAAATGTCTTTACTATCACTTTTGATCAATTTAATGCATGCTTGCTATGTAAAAGTAAAAAAAAAATTGAATAATTGTACTTTTTTTTTTATCAAATAGTATTTTGTATTTTAAAATGTAGTGTTTTCATTGTCAGTTTTTTTTTTTCTTGTCCATGTTTATTTCTCTTGACTTGTCCAGGCCTGCAATCCTAAATATCCCGACTATGACAAAACGGGCTCCATCTGCATTAGCGAACGCATCAACGATACACTGACTCGTTACCGATGGCTCATTAGCGCTCCCAGTGGTCCGGATGGCGTCACCAGCCCCATGAGAGAGGCTGACTTTGATACATTCTTTACTTCCTCCAAGATGATCACCCTAGACTCCATTTACTTCCAAGCGGGTTCTAGAGTGCAGTGCGCGGCCCGTGCCGTGAATTCTAATGGGGATGAGGGTTTGGAACTGAGCAGCCCCATTGTGTCTATTAGCATGGAAGAAGGTGAGCCCGAAACCATCACATTAAGTGGAATCATATCTTTGCTTTGTATAGCTGCTGGTTATAATATGCCATTTGCAATGTTGAATTAGAGTGTCAGTAGGTGGTAATATGCTTGAAGTAATGTTTCATGTCTTTGATGTTCTTGGGCAGGGATGTGCCAGCCACGTAAATTGGGCACAGTAGGTGCTGAGCCCTTTTCTGCCAAACTGCGTTATACAGGCGCTGAAGACCCTGAATATGCCAATCTCGTCAAGCTTACTGTCAGCATGCCCCACATAGACGGTGAGAGAATTATTTCCCCTCTGGCTGCCAGGTTGTTTGCTTAGTTTAGCCCCTCTGAGAGAAACCCCTCTCACATATCCCCTTGGGAAAAAAACTGGCATTCTTGTAGGATTTATGTCACATTTGCTGTCAAAACTAAATATTACAGTTCTCTTCTGAATGAGTCTGAATGATGCATAAACATGAAGTGCCATGTCGCACATTTGCCAGCAAAATGTTCCATCAAAATGATTTCTGGGGAAGAAAATAATAAAAGGGTAATGTATTTTAAAGTATTCTGGGGAACAACTGTCACAAGTTTCACACCAGGAATCTAGGCCATTTGACTAAATATGGTCGCGATAATTTTACCTTCCTAACCAATCAAAAGCTGTTTGCTTTTAACTGAACTTTTCCATAGCATTCCTACAATACAATAACACTACCTTTACTGGAGGTCAAATGTGCAATTAAACTATTATAAAAATGAATATTTTATCATCACTTACTCACCCTCATGTTGTGACTTTATTTCTTCTGTGGAACACACAAAAAAAAATTAAGATTTTTAAATTTAAGTTTAAATTTAAATTTAGACTTCTAAAACCATATGGTAGCTTTGTGTAAGGAAAATATGAAAATTGAAAACAATAAGTGAAAATGTACATTTAAGTTTACTGTAGGCTCTAATCCAATATTCTGGCATGAAACTCAGTCCTATAGGTGCACTATTATGAAAGTGATTTTAGTTTGTTAATTGTCATGTATTTTTTTCGTGGTGTGCTGCAGGCATGCTCCCTGTGGTCTCCACTCGTGCACTGTCCAGTTTTGAGCTGACTCTGAGCCCGGATGGCACTCGTGTGGGAAACCACAGGTGCTCCAATCTGCTGAACTTTAATGAGGTGTCCACACGCCATGGATTTCTAACCAAGGCCACCCGGAATATAGAGAGCATCGGTGAGACTCTGCCGTATCAGTACAGCCCCGTCCTCAGAGGCCAGAGCACTCTACGCTTCTACAGGAACCTGAACTTGGAGGCTTGTCTGTGGGAGTTTGTGAGTTATTATGACATGTCTGAGCTGCTCACAGACTGCGGGGGAACGATCGGAACAGATGGGCAGGTGAGACGTCGCTGCCGCTTCTACAATCCTCTGAATTCTAATGATTAGTGGTTCATAAATTGCAACTGTTCTTGTCCTAGAGCTAAAAAAAAAATGCACATAAAAGAAAGGTTTGCGGGTCAGTTATTATTATATTAATTATTCAACAAGGAGGCATTAAAGTGACAGTAAAGACATCTGTAATGTTACAAAAGATTTGTTTAAATAAATACTGTTCTGGCTGGGGAAAAGAATACCATAGTTTCCACAAAAAAATATTACATAGCAGAACTTTTCTTAACATTAATAAAAATAAGAAATGTTTCCTGAGTAGCAAATCAGCATTCATCTGAATGATCATGTGACTCTCAAAACTGGAGTGATGATGTATTTAAAAATACATTTGAAATATATGAACACAGAAAAAGAGATATGTTAAATTGTAATTTTATTTCACAATATTACAATTTATACTGTATTTTTTAATTTTTTTTATTAAATTTAACTCAACATTCCAAAGATAACTGCATGTTTTTGCTTGTCATAAAAAATAAGGAACTATGCTATATTAAGTATTACACAGAATAATAAAAGCTTTAATGAAATCTGTATAATGCAAAGTTAAGAAGCAAAATATGCCAAATTTTAAAGGACATCGGATTTAAGAAGAAAATGACCATTTGGTGTGGATTTAGCCCATAATTTCTATTACTGGCTTCATTGTATGTGTTCTGGTACCACTCATCTGCTGTACTAAAGACCGTGTATAGAGTGGGAACTAACATGTTTAAACAAAACAACCAAGTTAAACTGGATTAACACCTCTTCATGAACGCACATCTCCATGGGTAGGTTTCTTTTGCAGGATTCTGTCTTTTTTTTTATCTATTATTATGCACAGCACTTAGTGACAGACATAGCTCTGTTCAGGTTTTATTTCTGCCACACTCCACATTGTTCTCAGTAGAAAAGGAGATTGACTTCACCCATTCATTTCATTTTCAGAATTTGAGGTCTTGCTTAAATGGCTGCTCCCCTCTCCTAATCTAGCGTCTAAATGTCTGAATGATCTATGTTATTACAAAAATAAGCCCTAAAGTCTGCAATCGCTCCGTAACACGAGACATGAATGCAAAACACTTCATCTAAAGGACGTGCTCGGATCCTGCTGAGGATATTGAACGGAGCCGGTTGAATATGAAAAGCCTGGATCTTCTCTCCCTCAGGATGGGAATTTGTCTGCGTTCATGGGGATTTTTCTCGTCTTGATTAAACCCAGTCCAGCAGGTGTTCAGACCGGCCTCATTACTGAGGAGCACATTTTTATAGCCTGGTATTTTGATTATAATTGACTATGTAAATTAGCAAATGTTTCATTCAATCAAAACAAAATGCATCCTGGCTTATTGATGAACTTTGACTAACAGCCAGTGCCGAGCAACCTCTAGTGGAGAATTGGGCTCTTTTTTTGAATCTTAAAAAGGCTTTTTGCAGTATTTGTAGTTAATTTGCTGTTCATCTTAAATATGATTTGAATGTGTTTTTGAAAGGTGCTGAACCTGGTGCAGTCATACGTGACTCTGCGAGTTCCTCTCTACGTCTCTTATGTGTTTCATTCCCCTGTGGGAGCTGGAGGCTGGCAACACTTCGACCTGCATTCTGAACTGCGGCTCACCTTTGTGTATGACACTGCCATCCTGTGGAGGGACGGAGTCGGCAGCCCTCCACAGGCTGAACTGCAAGGCAAGTTGTCAACTTGAGCACAAATGTGTTTATGAATTAAATCAGTGTCTTCATCAATAAATCAAATAGGTGACATTTTATGCCACATAGGATTAGGAAACATATTATAATTTAAAAAATAATTATATTTTTTAAAGATAGATATACACTTTACAGTAAGATTTTATTTGTTAACATGAGTTAACTACGTTAGGTAACATGGAGTAATAATGAACCATTCTTCTTCAGCATTTATTAATATTATGTTAATTTTAATGTTTACCAATAAACAAAATTGTATTAGTACAAAGTATTTGTTAACATTAGCAAATTCACTGTGAACTAACATGAACAATTATATTTTTACTAACTAACATTAAAGGTATAGTTCACCCAAGAATGGTGTTCCCCGTTCCAAACCTGTAAGACCTTGGTTCATCTTCAGAAAACAAATTAAGATATTTTTGATGAAATCGGAGAGCTTTCTGACCCTGCATAGACAGCAGCACAACTACCACTTTCGAGGCCCAGAAAGGTAGTAAGGACATTGTTAAAATAGTCCATGTTTACAAAAATAAAGAGAAGACTTTTTGAATAAATTTGTCACATTGGCTATTTTAACAATGTCCTCACTACCTTTCTGGGACTTGAATGTTGTAGTTACTGTGCAGGGTCAGAAAGCTTTTGGGGTTCATCAAAAATATCTCATTTTCAGAAGATGAATGAATGTCTCAGAATTTTCATTTTGTGGTGAACTATCCCTTTAATAAAGATCAATAAATGCTTTAATAAATATATTTTAGTTGTCAATATATTCAGTCAATATATTTTAAATGACTTTTTCCTCAATTTTAGGAGTGTTGATGTTAATTGGCCAGAATTTCACTGTTTTTGGATTCCATTTTCCCTTCTGTAATGTTTAGTAAAAGTTAAATCAACGCCTTTTCTATGAATATAAAATACAGTTCTCAGTGCATTTGTGTTATTGATTTACTAATAATTGGTCATTTTTATTTTGTATTTGGCTGTCATAGAAATGGGAAGCGACATCTCTGTCAAATTGCCCATATTTTAGGGATACAGATGCCACATGTGGACATTTAGAGAATTAAACTGGAACTTTAAGTGGGAAGACATGTATTATTTCCAATGAAAAGATAATCACATTTGGACATGTTTTCTCTGCAGGAGCTTTATATCCGACCAGCATGAGGATCAACGAGCAGGGGAGGCTTGTGGTCAACTTCCGCACAGAGGCTCGCTTCAGGGGGCTGTTTGTAGCGGCCCATTCTGGTGCGTTTTGGCATCTCTGAAATCGTGTTATATGAATATCAATAAATTCATCAACATTTTTCTTATGGAAGGAAAGATTCATTTAAGATTAATTAACTTTCTGCCTTATTCTAGCAGCAAATTTGAGGGGTCAGAAAACTGCAGGTAAAATCTCTCTTCTTAAATGGTTTATACAGAATAAATGCCTTGGTTTGATTAAATAAACTTACTTTCTTACCTGACTACCCAGAATCCCCTGTGAAGTCCTTTGTATTGAGTGCAGACCACCCAGGCTTGACCTTTAACCTCACGCTGGTTAGGACTGAGCCGACCTACAGCCAGCCTGTCCAGCAGTGGATGTTCATTTCAGACTTTGCAGTGAGTTGATCTCTCTCTCTCCCAACTCTGTAGTTTTAAGGACATTTCTGTTTACTTTTTGTGATAAACCGTTCTGGCAGTGTTGAGTCGCCAATTGATGTAAAAGCTGTGTGCTAAAGCAAAACCATTGGAGAAAAACGAATGCAAAACAATTCCTGTGATGTTGACCTTGCATGCCTGTGTGTCTGCGACCTGCAGGTTCGAGATTATTCAGGCACATACACAGTGAAGCTGATCCCCTGTACAGCAGCGCTGAATGTGGAGTACACCGTTCCTCCGGTCTGCAACCCTAGAGAGCCCGTTACTTTTGATCTTGATATCCGCTTTCAGCAGGTAAACTAATAATAATATACATTCTCTCATTTCAAGCAAAATTAAATACAATTTCAAATTCAAACTTTTTATTTCAAATGTTCATTCTACTTGTTGATAGAGATATAAAATAGAATTTATAATAAAAAGTGTATTTAATTAGAAGAATGCAGACAGGCTCTATTGTGTGTGTTATACAGTTATCAGTTCAACCCGAGGCTCTTGTAAAGGAGTATTATTGTGTTTGTGTTCTGTAGGTGAGTGACCCTGTGGCGGTGGAGTTCAGTCTGAACACACAGATGTTCTTGCTGTCTAAGAAGGCCTTGTGGTTGTCAGATGGATCTATGGGCTTCGGTCAAGAGAGTGATGCGGCTTTCTCTGAGGGTACGTCAGAACTCAATCAGTTCAAGAGGCTGTGTGACTGAATATCATTTCTAGAACTGCCATTTCCTATTCTGTGTTATGCTGCCACTGAGCTTGTTCTCTTCAAGGTGACACAATCTACGGCCGGGTGATGGTGGACCCTGTGCAGAACTTGGGCGGCTCGTTCTACTGTAACATTGAGAAGGTGTATCTGTGCACCGGCGCTGATGGGTATGTTCCTAAATACAACCCCGCCAAGTCTGAATTTGGATGCCTTGCAGACTCTCCGTCCCTGCTCTACAGATTCAAAATTATCGTGAGTATGTTAGCGGTGTTGTTAGTGTAATTGACTTAATTAAGAATGAAAATATTAGATGAAAAGCATGAAATCTTGGCGACTTAGTTAAAGTAGTATTAGTTGAATTACTGAAATAAATATCAATGAAAGCTATATAGAAATAGAAAAAGACAAACTGATAAAATGACAAGTATAACAAAATGACTTAATGCTCATTCAAAATAATAATAATACTAAAATAGTGCTGTATACAAGTCTTTAAAATAAAAAAATATTTTCATTTATATTAAGTTATATATTATACAATTTAAACAAATTTTATGTTAATAATATTCAAAATATTACAATTTACAAAGTCCCATGACTCCACCTTGCCTCTAGGACAAAGCCCAACCAGAGACCCAGGCCAAGAGTTTTGGGGACGTGAGTTTCAAGGCCCTGCTGGCTGTAGATGACCCCTCTGCCCTCTCTCTGGTGAAGCAGCCAGGATCTGACGGATTCAGACTGGATTCTACTCCTCTTTTCCAGGTCTAATCTTTTTGAGGGTTTATTAGTTATGGCAGTGTATTCCTGTATACAGTGTGAGATCCTGTACTGAAATCCTGTCATTTACACAGTCGACCTTGCTCCAATCCTCTATTATCCTTCTGGTCTCTAGGTGGCAGTAGGGAGGGAGTGGTTCATTCACACCATCTACACTGTGCGTTCAAAAGACAATGCCAAGCGTGGCATTGGCAAGAGAAGTGTAGAGTACCACTCAATAACATCACGTGACCTTGTTCCAGCGGAGGCCAGAGGACGCTACAGACGGTCCAACAGAGACGTCCCAGTCCTGGCAGAGGAGATCGGACCCGAGAACAAGCGAGGAACGAATATCATGCACATCGCTCTGGACCGCAGCCGTCGGCGCTCTGCGTCTGGGGAGGAGCTGTTCGCTGACGGACTGTCTCCACGGGAGCTCAGTGGACGAGGTGTTGAAGAGGATGCGGTGACTGTGGCAGGAGCCATCGTGGGACTGCTTCTCACCGCCCTTGTGGTTATAGTGTTGGCACTGATGGTTCGCTCAAGGCTGACGCCTGTGAAAAAGGCCCCAAGAGTCTCGTCCAGCCTGCAGCCTGTTATAGTCAGAAGTAGCCTTGATGATGGTGACAGCTCAGAGGTCTGAAGGACTAACGGACTGCTTGGAGATCCTACTGTTCTCCTTTGTCATAGATGGGATCAATTTGCTTTCTTTTCTTTGTTTTAAACAAGTGCCTCTGACAGGTTTTATCTTATATTGAACTCACGACCCAGTTCATCACCAGCCCAAAGAAATCATTTTATATTACGTTTTATGTTGTAATGCTGAATTTTTGCTTGTCCAATAATGGATTGAGGTTTACCCAGTGTTCAGAGTTCTCAGGAGTCCCAATAGTGCACTGCCCACTTTTTTGGAAGTAGACTAGAATGTGAAAAAAAAGAATGAAAGAAAGACTGAATTATCCTTTAAATATTAATCATTTTAATATTATTTTACATATTGACAGAAACAAGATCTCTTTTGGTTCCATTTTAGTTCCATTAAATTCCAAAATGATTTTTTTTTTAATCCAAAATAAAATATTAACTAGAATAATAGTGGTAATAGTGATGGTAGTAATAAAAGTACAATAAAATAAAGAAGGACCACTCTTTAGAATACAAAATAAATTAAAAAAACAAAAAACTTTTCATGTAATAAAGTTTTTTTTTCTCCGAGTAATAATAATTGAGGGAGTTTTTTTTTTTAGGTCTAAAATATTATTATTTATTAAAATCATAATAATAATCATTATTATTGTTGTTTGTTGTTAACCTAATTTTTTTTTACCTTTAATTAGTTGTGAATAAATTTCTTTTCATAGCACATTCCATACAAAGTGTATGAAAGTTTAAATAAAAAGTACATTTGAAAAAATCTCAATCTCATTGGCCCTGTCACTTTGAACACTGGGTAACACCAGATGAAAGAAAAATTATATTATAATTTATAAAGATGATAAGATTCTGAAAGGAAAAGTAATGTTTAAGTCATTTCTAATGGGTCATGTGGTGCATTCAAATGAGCTGATCACGACACTGTCACCTGTATTGTGTGCTTCACCTTTATTTATCTCTAGTATTAAACATTTGCTTGTATTAAAGCATATCACAGATATGCTGGTTTTAAACAGCAAGTGCCAAGCTTTTAATGGAGAAATGCTGAATATGCATTTCACATCATCTTCAGATAGTTGTTGTCACGAAGTTTACATTCAGTGCATTGCTGCTGTTTTTATTACTTGTTCTAATTTAAGCATTAGAATTCATGGGAACCGCATGTATTAAATATTGCAGTCTTATCTCACTGAGTGTCTTTTTAAAATAAGGGGAAAACTGACACAGGAAATCCATCAGATTTCTAAATTTGTGTTTGACTGTCTATTGGAGTTGGGTTTTTTTTCTCTAACCAGATTAACTCCACAGACACTGATGTATCAGCTATAACATTTTTGTTGTCTTCACTGTCATCAGACACATTAAACGGTTTGGGCATTCATGAAAAACCAGCATATTGTCAAATCCAGTTCACCTCCTGACAAATATATTCCTCATCAGGCTAATAATATTTAAAAAGAAATGTGCTATGCAATAAAATCAGTGGATTGTTTCTGTATTCACAGGTTCAGAAACACGAGCACGACATTTTGGGCACAATGAAATAATCTTTCTTTGAAATGGTATTTATGGTGAGATATTGTGGTTTTTGTACATGGTTCACTCCGAAATATTTACAGTGCTAAACACATTTTATGTACTGGGCCTTGAAGCACAAAATAAACAAAGTCTTGAGACTTTACATATTTGAATGTCTGATAACTGCCAAAAATGTGTTTGTTCAGTTGTAGTATGCTGATCTCCTGGAGCACCGAAGGGTCCTAAAATCTGGAACACGCTGAAGAAAGTACCTTGAAGTGAAGGTTCCCTAGGCCAGAGACTCAAAATTTGGTCAATCTACTTTAGTCTCTCTAGGATGGAGATGCAAGACATGATGCATCGGTTGTTGTCTTGCTGGACAAATACATTGAAAGTATTTTATCTGTTGATGTCTTGTTCCTCACAGGCTTAAAACTCAAAATCTGTTGCTGCCTCAATAGCTGGAGACTCAGAGCTTGCATCTGTTACTGCATCTCTGGATGGGAGACTCAGAATGCTGTTTATTGTCCCACAGGAGACTCCGAAGTTATGTCTGTTGGAAGGGTACATTTATCCCTTTCTGATGGGGAAGAGATTACAGTTTGGTGCGTTTCCATTTCAGTGCTGAGATTGGCTCCTGGTTTCAGAGGGGCCACACACAGTTAGAAGTTTCTAATGTTTTTTTTTTTTTTAAGTTTGTAATTACCAATGCATTTCTCATTTTCCAAACCACTACCAGAATACCTTTTGTAATGTTCTGAATGCATCAAGTCCAAGCACGATGGAGAAGGATTGCCTGCATTCATTTGTCCATCAACAGCTAAATTTGTGTAAGATGTGCGCTACATATCTTTCATCTGTCACTGAGTACTCCTTTCTCTGAGTACGAGAAAAATGGATGGGATGTAGCAGGCTATAAATACTGGTGCTGGTCATATAATTTGAAATATCATCAAAAAGTTGATTTATTTCACGAATTCCATTCAAAAAGTGTAAGGTGTATATTATATTATTCTATTACACACAGACTGATATATTTCTAATGTTTATTTCTTTTAATTTTGATGATTATAACTGACAACTAAGGAAAATCCCAAATTCAGTATCTCAGAAAATTAGAATATTACTTAAACCAATACAAAGAAAGGATTTTTAGAAATCTTGGCCAACTGAAATGAAAAAGTATGAGCATGTACAGCACTCAATACTTAGTTGCGGCTCCTTTTGCCTGATTACTGCAGCAATGTGGCATCGATCAGTCTGTGGCACTGCTCAGGTGTTATGAGAGTCCAGGTTGCTCTGATAGTGGCCTTCAGCTCTTCTGCATTCTTGGGTCTGGCATATTGCATCTTCCTCTTCACAATACCCCATAGATTTTCTATGGGGATAAGGTCAGGCAAGTTTGCTGGCCAACTAAGAACAGGGATACCATGGTGCTTAAACCAGGTAATGGTAGCTTTGGCACTGTGTGCAGGTGCCAAGTCCTGTTGGAAAATTAAATCTCAATCTCCAATAAAGTTGGTCAGCAGCAGGAAGCATGAAGTGCTCTAAAACTTCCTGGTATATGGCTGCGTTGACCTTAGACCTCAGAAAACACAGTGAACCAACACCAGCAGATGACATGGCACCCCAAACCATCACTGACTGTGGAAACTTTACACTGGACCTCAAGCAACGTGGATTGTGTGCCTCTCCTCTCTTGCTAAATTTACTTTCATCAGAGAACATAACGTTGGACCACTCAGCAGCAGTCCAGTCCTTTTTGTCTTTAGACGCTTCTGGCGCTGTCTGTTGTTCAAGAGTGGCTTGACACAAGGAATGCAACAGCTGAAACCCATGTCTTGCATACGTCTGTGCATAGTGGTTCTTGAAGCAGTGACTCCAGCTGCAGTCCACTCTTTGTGAATCTAACCCCACATTTTTGAATGGGTTTTGTTTCACAATCCTCTCCAGGGTGCGGTTATCCCTATTGCTTGTACACTTTTTTTCTACCACATCTTTTCTTCCCTTCGCCTCTTTGTTAATGAAGGTTGGACCCAGAGCTCTGTGAACAGCCAGCCTCTTCTGCAATGACCGTTTGTGTCTTGCACTCCTTGTGCAAGATGTCAATGGTCGTCTTTTGGACAACTGTCAAGTCAGCAGTCTTCCCCTACACAGCTAGACTGAGAGACCATTTAAAGGCCTTTGCAGGTGTTTTGAGTTAATTAGCTGATTAGAGTGTGGCACTAGGTGTCTTCAATATTGAACCTTTTCACAATATTCTAATTTTCTGAGATAAAAATTTTGGGATTTTCCTTAGTCGTCCATTATAATCATCAAAATTAAAAGAAATAAACATTTTAAAATATATCAGTCTGTGTGTAATGAATGAATATACCGGTAATATACAAGTTTCACTTTTTGAATGGAATCAGTGAAATAAATCATCTTTTGTTGAGTTTCTAATTATATGACCAGCATGTAGGCTATAGTTAGCATCAGTTTTTGAGGTTTGAAAACATAGTTGAATCAATGGATTTGGATGGATCTTTCTGATTTCTCTCTGTTTCACCCACTGCTGCTACATCCAGAGGCCCTAAGAAATTGTTATGGTGGTCACAAGCCAAAAACCTTAGGAATTAGGCAAGGCAAGGCAAGTTTATTTATATAGCACATTTCATACACAATGGTAATTCAAAGTGCTTTACATCAAAGAAAGTAAAATAATCATGAAAAATAAGAAAAAAAAAGTCTCTGGGTGAAAGGCAGAAACTACATGTGGACCAATGCCAAGTCCTGTCTTTACCAGGCTTGGTAGCAGAGGTCTACTTCTTGGCGTCTAATAGGTGTCTGTTGTCCCAGCTGAGGTGCTTGTGTATGTGTGTGTTAGTTCACCAAGATCCAATAAAAATTTAGAAATCCTTTGTCCACTGTTGTGGTCAGAGAGGGGGCCCTGGAATGTTCCATTCACCACAGTAAACATAAGAAAACCACTTTATTTGATAGAACTGTATTAAAACGTATTATGTACCCACACATGGTTCTTTAATGCCGTTTTAATGCAAATATCAATACAATAGCAGTCAATCTTTTTTATGATTGTATATTTGCCTGTGCCTTTTGGGAAGATCTGCATTGTTTCCTAAATTTGAAGATTTCTCTGTTTTAACAAAGGAATTATTCAGTTTATTTTTGAAATATGAAACAAATGATTTAACAATTATTGTTCTTGGGGAGTTATTTTTGATTAAAAACAGATTCCAAATGTCTACATATTTCACAAATAACTATATCATTACTTTTTGTCACTTGAAACAAATGAAGGAAAAAAAAAAACTTCTTAAACTTACTGAAAACCCCTAGTAGCCTAATTGTTTTCCCTTTCTTAAGTTATGATTCCTTGTCTGTTGTCTGAAATTTTGCTTTTGTACCAGGCCATTTATGGTAGTTTATATTGTTCAATAAAGTTCATTAAAATAAAAAAAAGCTCAGTACACACAAGCATCCGATGAAATCCAAGAAAGAAAATATAAATAATGTTGATGAATACGAACTACTAGAAAGAACCGATTCGAGAACATCTCTCTGCGAGCTAGATAACGTAACCAATCAGATTTACCACAAGCCCTCACGTGACTGTACCAGGAAGTGAGTTCAGAATGGGCTCTCTCTCTTTTCTTATTTCTCTTTTCCGCCTAGAGTCCACTTCTGGTCCTGTAAAGCAGTTACACTGTTTGCAAACTTGCTTGGGGAAACATGGCCACTGCCGGAGATTCGAGAGGAGAGCTTCAGAAGGAATTAGTCTGTTCTATTTGCCTCGATTACTTCGACGACCCTGTCATTTTAAAATGCGGCCCACAATTTTTGCCGCATGTGCATTTTGATGCATTGGGAGGAAAATGGAGGCGATGATGTGGGTTACCAGTGTCCGGAGTGCAGGATGGTGCGTGGTTTGTTTTGATAAATGTTGCTGCATTCTGGGTTGCTTAGTTACAGCTGCTCGAATGAACTTAACGGATTTTCATAACGTTACATTCGCGTCTTAATCATGCACATTGACCTAAACCGGCAGTCTAAATAACAACCGGACTTTACTGTGTTGACAATATTAGGTGTGATTTCTCCGACCTCGTTTATTGTATCATAACATAGGGCAGGCTACAAGTCGCCGCACGAGCATTTTATTAATGCACATCACCGATACCTTTCTGCGTCCTTTTGCAGGTGTTCGCGAAAATGAGTTTTCACCAAGAAAACTACCTGTAAAGAACTTAGTGGATAAACTGAGCGACTTCGACTATCTGAAGACGTGCAGGCCTCAGCACCCGCGAAACCCGTGAAGATGGACGGGAAGTGTGAGC